>NW_026129361.1:0-61755 GCF_022985175.1 Labeo rohita | reverse complement strand
GAGAGGTAGGAGAGCCAGAGACTGTCATATTGTGTCTTATTCAGTGTGTGATCAGTCATGTGTTGTGAACTGACAGCAGGTTTGTCTGTCTACACTCACAGCTCTCTCTAAGAGGAGACACAGGACAATGACTGAGGCCGTTTATGAGGAGATTCAGCATAGACACAATCACTTTACTCAGAGGGGTGAGTAAGTGCCATAGTGTCTGATTGTTGGAGATCAACAGGCTAATCACTTTATTCAGACAGGTTATTTTGTGGGAATTTTGTGTGTTGAAATTATATCTGTTTGTTATATGATGCAAAGGAAGAGGGGATTTTGGCTGATTTGTGATTGTCAGTGTGTCTGATTGTTGTACTTCTGTAATAACATTAAGTGTTCTTTCTGAAGAACAGCATTCCGGGTATGAAGATGGTAATAAGCTTCTATCAGGTTAGAAGAGTTATGTACAAAAATGTTACATTATACAGTACATACAAAAACGCATGCTAAATTTCTAATTAACAGTTTAAGTTATCTTAGCAGAGCATATATTATATAAATCATTCAGCCTATAGTTAAATGTTGCTGTTAATTAATACTACTGCTACTACTAAAAATAATAATGTTTCTTAAAGCACAATCTTCAGTAGGAGTCACACTTAACTACTATAATAATGTCAACACCACAAAAGACCAAACAGATCAGTGAATTTATAATTTATCACAGACAGGATTTCACTTAATTAAATTGCCTATTTCACTTTTGAATAATATAATCAGCCTCTTTTTTCCATTGCTATTGCATAATATATTAGAGCAACAAATCACACCAGAGAATTATGGCGACGCAATCACTGCTGGACTGAGACATCTTCCTACAGGTTTATTTCTTTAATTATTTCTACAGATTTAAACACTTATTTTATGCATTCTAATTATACATGTGTACTGTTTCAAAGAATTCAGAATTCTGTACTTTTTAATGGATGTATTTCATTTTTTATTAATTTGTTGTAGACAAATTATCAGAAAACTATGATGATGTTGTCATTGTACAACAGTTCTCCAATGTTAATACAGGTATGGGCTTTAAAACATACTTTTCTAGATTAGATTTTTTTTTTCTTTTTTTTTTTTTTTTTTTTTTTTTCTTCAAATTATAGTGGCATAGACTATTTGTGTCATGTTTCGCTGTCAGGAAAAGCACGAAGGAGCACAAATAAATGTTAAATGTCTTGTAATATAGATAATCCACAACTTAGGCTTGAGTTGACACACATACATTACGAGTAGACCCAACAAAACACAAATTAACTGACAGGAACTAAATACACAGGGCAATTACCACAACACAGGTGCATGGAAACAATTAAACTAAACAAGGATAGGAATGTGACCAAATAAGGCAAAACAGGAAACAAAACCATGGCAAAACAAGACAAAACGGGTCCATTGTCCTGTCATTATCGCCCTCCCCCTCCCAAAAAGGTGCGTCCTTGCGCTGTAATTTATACAGAGAAGATTATTCAGTCTATATATACATTTACTTTATACAATATAATATTTCTTATTCAGTGCTTTAAGGTTTACTGCTTACTTGTTTTCAGTAAGCTTGTTTTTACTGAGACTTAGACTTTTGCAATATTGAAATTGAGGACTTAATGCGGCCCTGCTTATAGCAAATGAATATATGCATCTAAAGCTGTAAATATTGAGTAACAGCGTATATTGTGTTAATTGTTTTAAATGAATACCATAACTGCACTGGGTGGGGTAAAAATCATGACATGGCGAGTCTATGCCACATCACAGTTTACAAAATGAAAGCCATTATAACATGTACATAAAAAATGTAGAAACTGATATCTGACTCATGTTAAATTTGTAGAAGACATACCTGAGATCTATGATGATGTCATCACCAGTGGACAGAACTCTGGTATTAAAAGATATTTTTATTTACTTATTTATTTAAGTGCATTATCTAACACAGTCGCTTTAAAGTAATTCTCACAACCAAAAAAATGCAAAGTTTGTTCTGTCTCTATTATATCTATCTCTATGTAGTGGACACACCAGAGAATTACGATGATATCCTCATTAATGGACAGGCCTCTCAAGGTGTAATGGGTGAGTCACACAGAACTAGACTGTTTTTGTGATTAGGACTGTGTTCAAAATGGCATACTTGCTGACTGCTTACTGTCCAGTATACAGTGCATACTGCCTACTATTTTTTTTTTTTTTTTGAAGAATAGTGTGTGTGAAACGGTATACAATAAGCAAAAAAAAAAAAAAAATCAGAGTAGCTTGTCACATGACAAACACGTAACATTAATTCAGCTCAGCTATCCAGGTTGTTACCTTACAAACAAATGTGCTAACAGTTCTTTTTACAAAGGCTTGTTAATAAGGCTTCATACTAGTAAACAACGCTATATTGCTCAGTTGAATTTATTTCAGAATTGCTGAACTTTACATATTGGGCAGAACTGAATCAACACTGATTCTAGTTACACTAAGTGCAAATAATGATAAATACTGTTTACACTAAAACAGCAGCATTTTCTTTAACAACAGGGAGTTAGGTGGAAGATATTTATACTTAAGTACTGTAATATATTATAAAACAATATGCAATAACATATTAAGTGCAAATTATCATATATATGTCAATTTTACTAGTTGAATTCCACTTTATTGGGTCGAAAACCTCCCTAAACATACAGTATACCTAATAACACTATTATTAATGAGGCGTTTTATTTCCTCTCTTCAAATATTTACTTAATTTTTATCGAAAATAAATGCCTTTCTGACCTGGTATGTGATGGGAGAAAAAAAAAAAAACATGACAAAAGGCGGATTCGAATGCGGGTCAATCACGTCAAAAACGCATGTCTTATGTCATTTACTCGCTGCACCACTGATACTGCAGGAGAGTACATGTCTTTTGCAGTGATGTTTATAGCCGCAAGGCACTGGTGGGCGGAGTTATTGTAAATAGCCTCCGCAAATAAATTAGTCTATTTATCCGTGGAGTAAACTCTGTTTCTTTTTAGAGCTGCTTTACAGCGAAATTGAATTCTGTTTGCATAATTAAAATATTATTTTTATTTATGTTATTTATGTATTATACTACTGCACTATTATTATTATTATTTAATATCTTTGAAATTAGTACTGTGCAGCGTTATAGAGATAATGGTGACGTCATTTTACTTGATCGGAAACGTGCTATAGAGATTAAAGTACAATTTATGTTCTACTAATGATATTTTTTTGACACACAGCAATAGTTTGTAGTTAACATGTATGTATATATGTGTACATATACATGTGTTATATTTATAATTACTACTCCCCGCCTACAGTTTACTTACGCATTTGAAGATGAAATGTCACATTGACCTCATTGCATTTTGGGAATCGGTATCCCATGTAGTGTCTTCAGATGCATACATGAAACTTCAGCAAATGTAGCAGGTAATCTGGGCATTCCATGCATACAGAAAATTCACATACTATTCACAGTATACACATAGCATTCTGCAATATAGTAGGAGTTTTATGGTAGCATTCCATTCCAAACACAGCTTCTATATTTCAGTTGAGTTATATTTAGCAGATTCTGGCAAATATAGTAGGTCATTTAGGTATTCCACGCATACAGAAAATTTGCATGCTATGCACTGGGTATACTGGGTGCTGCAGAAATAGTAAGAGTAGTATGATAGTATGGCATTTCGAACACAACCATATCATCCATAGCATTAATTAATCATCATGGCTTTATCAGGTTTAATCTAATAGTCTCAGACAGTCATGAGGAGAAAAAGATTGTTGACGCAAACTGTGTTCCACATTACAATGTGAGGTTTTATTTCAAATTTGTGTATCAGAGGGAGATCAGGAGGAGTATGATGATGTGAAAAACAGCAGTGAAGATGAAAGAAACCTGTTGGGTATGTTTTTGTTGCCTTTTCTTATTTTTATTAGATAAGTGTTTGCTCATTTAAATTAAATATTAAATACATTTAACATGATATATTTGCTTTTGTTTTTTTAATAACAGACTATGATGATGTGAGGGTGGAGTCAAATTGAGGAGTCAAAATGACTGTTTGACTTATAGGTCATACCCACTGCTTCGGGTCATGAAATCATAATTATAAAGCTTCTAGATTAGGGTTTGAATGATCAGCTCCTTCAGGTTTTAAATGAGTTTTTATTGCTAAGTTTCTTTGTACCATTTCTTTGATTCTCTTTGTTGTTTTTTTTCCTTTAACACACACTTTTTAACTATCGTAAACACACACACACACGTTTGTTTTTGTGAATTGTGGGGATTTTCCATAGACTTCTATAAATTTTATACTGACAAAACGATATTGTCTATCCCCTAACCCAACCCTAACCCTAAACCTACCCCTTACAGAAAACATGTTTGCATCATTACATTTTCAGATAAACACCATTTACTATTTTTAATATATTTTTTTTAACATTGTGGGGACCGCAGGCCAGTCCCCACAATGTCAAAAATTTCAGGTTTTACTATCCTTGTGGGGACGTTTGGTCCCCACAATGTAGCAAAAACAAGTACACACACACACACACACACACACACACACACACACACACACACACACGATTATTGCATAAAATCATGATGTTTTTTTTTCCTAGCAAATATCATTGATTCTGTGCCTTATCCCTCACTTGAAGTTGTTACCATTTCTCTGTTGTTGTATCTTATTAAAACAAATAATAAAAAATAAATCGGATGCTTATTTGCCTATTTAACATTTATTGTTTTTGTTTTCTTAAGCCTTATTCATTTATGATTATTTGAGAATGAACAAATGCAAATGCATAAGGCTAAACATGTTAAAATGCTTCTCTTAATTTATTGTTGATAAATCAAGTTTGTCACCTACAATGGTTGTTCATTCTCCCATCACTCAGCCTTGAATCTATTATGAAACACTGTGTCACTTTGTTTTTAATTTTCAAAACATTTTACCACAATAAAAATGTCTGTTTG
This sequence comes from Labeo rohita, assembly GCF_022985175.1. Taxonomy (NCBI): domain Eukaryota; kingdom Metazoa; phylum Chordata; class Actinopteri; order Cypriniformes; family Cyprinidae; genus Labeo; species Labeo rohita. The sequence continues at coordinate 56,726 of NW_026129361.1, read as the reverse complement.
ACCAGAAAATAAAGAGAATAATGATTAATAAGCGAAGAATTTCTTCCAGTAAGCTTTTAAGATTGCTTTCACCTCTCGTAACGCAAGCACAAGACGCTTTGCATAAGTGTTTTACTACCATCTGTGAAGACTAAGAATAAGTAGTGTGTTGCTGCCATCTTGTGGGTGAGTAACTCATTGCCACATTAAACGCGAAGGCTTTTTGATTAGTTTAAAACTGATTTGTAGTCTGGTGTGTGATTTCTGTTTTTCTAGATAAACATTATTAAATTAAACGGACAATCAGTAAAACCATGTATTAATAATTAAATTATCATCATCATCCAAAAATAAATAAATAAATAAAACCTATGGTAAAATGGGTAACACTGTTGTAAACTGAGCTTTTCTTTGAGACCAAAATTATCAATTAATACAATAAATACAATTAAAATAATTAATTATTAATAAAATTATATATTCCAGTCGTTTGAAATATATAGTTCTAAAATATATTTGGCATAAACTATATATTTGACAATAATATCAATAAATATACAATTAAATATATTTTTGCATGTATTTTAATGCTTGAAGTGAGCAGGTTCAAGGTGGTGTGCAAGTGCTCTCCACTTGTTTCATCATCCGCATCCATAGCTACTTACCAAACAAGTACACAGACATATGTGACCCTGGACCACAAAACCAGTCACAGGGGTCAACTTTTTGAAACTGAGATTTATACGTCATACGAAAGCTGAATAAATAAGCTTTCCGTTGATGTATGGTTGTTAGGATAGGACAACTTTATATATTTGAAAATCTGGTGAAAATCTGAGTGCAAAAAATCAAAATATTGAAAAAATTGCCTTTAAAGTTGTGCAAATGAAGTTCTTAGCAATGCATATTACTAATGAAAAATTAAGTTTTGATATATTTACAGAAGGAAACTTACAAAATATCTTCATAAGACATGATCCTTCATATCATATCCTAATGATTTTTAGCATAAAAGAAAAATAAATCATTTTGATTCATACAGTATATGGTTGGCTATTGCTACAAATATACCCGTGCGACTTATGACTGGTTTTGTGGTCCATAAGGTATTTTGCAAACTTCCTACCGTAAATATATCAGCTTAATTTAAGAACTTCATTTGGACAACTTTAAAGGTGATTTTCTCAATATTTAGATTTTTTGCACCCTCAGATTCCAGTTGTATCTCGGCCAAATATTGTCATATTTGAGTCAAATGTCATATTTGTCATATTGTCAAATCTCAGTTTCAAAAAAATTACCCTTATGACTGGGTCCAGGGTCACATATTGATTTTATATCGTCAAACAACTTTTGTTGTAAATAATAACTTAATGTATGTGTTTCCACAGACAGGCCAGTCTGAATGAGGCAGCTGAAAGGTATTATGGGAAAGCAGCTGATTTAAGACCTGATGTAAGCACCTTCTTTAGCCATTCCCTTAGATGCGTTAAATATTTAATCACAAGCTGCTCTTTTTATGTGTTTTTTTAAGATTAAAGCAACTTTCATCATACTTGTTGTCTATACTGTTATAGAATGTCAGTTTTGTTTCTATTTCTATTTTTTAAACCTAATTCTTTAGCCTTATCCTGATGATCTATTTCTGTGTATCTTTCCCAGCATCCAGCAGCTCTGATGAATCTCGGGGGCGATCCTCCATCTTAATGGGAAGCTGAAGGAAGCTGAGAGCAACTGCCTCTGTGCACTGCAGCTCAAACCAGACGACCTCATCACTCAGTCCAACCTCCACAAACTCTGGAACGTCATGCAGAAACAGGGTCTACGGGACATGGACGTGATCTGCTGCTGGGACATCTGCTGATACTTCTGATCTGATTCAAGCTGTGTGCTGATTCAGCACTTATGGAGAGATATTGGTGGAACTGGTTAAAACTTGAACTAGTATGGAGGTAGGGAATGAAGATGGAGCCTCTGTGAAAGTCTGCTTTAGACAGTAAAGATCCCTAAAAGAGTAAAAGAATAGTAAAGTGCATAAACACAGGAGAGATGGTTTTTGCATCACGCTGGATTGTATTCTTCTGAGAGCACTGACCATGTTGTGACTTTTTTTTTTTTTTTTTTTTTTCCCCAACTGAATCACTTTTTCATATTCTTTATTGATTAAAAAGGTTGAGATTGTCATTATGCTGATATTTAAAATGACTCTTCTTAATTTATGTCAGGGTATTGTAGTATCAAGGCAATGCATGATTACCCAGCCAGCCCACTAGGGGGCACTCCAGAAGTGCTGTATGTGTAAGTCATTGAACAAACAAGTGAGACAGTGTGTTACTGGATGAGAGAGACATAAGTTGTGCTGTTCCAAGTTGTTCTTCAATAAAGCCTCAAAAGACTACTGCCTCCTGGTAAATCCATACAAGACATGGTGTCAGAAGTATAAGGACAAAAGAAGAACAATATGTCGAAATTTAATCCACCAGAAAGTTTTAACTTTGATCGTCCATCGGAATGGCCTACGTGGCGGCAGAGATTTGCACGCTTCAGAACTGCTACAAAATTGAGCAAAGAAGATAAAGAGGTACAAATCAGTACTTTAATATATGCTATGGGCATTGAAGCTGAGAACATTTTCAAATCGTTCACCTTTACAGCTGAGGAAAGTGATGACGATTATGATACAGTGCTTGGAAAATTTGATGAGTACTTTATGCCCAAAAAGAATGTGATACATGAGCGGGCATGTTTTCACCAGAGAGCACAGAGGCCGGGAGAGAAGGCAGAATGTTATATTAGAGCCCTCTACGAGCTTAGTGAAAACTGTGAATTCGGGGCAAACCGAAATGAACATATAATAGACCGACTGGTCGTCGGAATTCGGGATAAAGAGCTTTCTAGAAAAATGCAGTTAATGACAGATCTTACCCTAGAAACGGCGGTACAGATGACAAGGCAGGCTGAAGATGTCGCACAGCAGATCAGCCAGCAGGAGGGTCAGTCAACAGGCAGTGTGCAGGAGGTAGCATCCAGACGTTCATCAAGGGTGGCAGAAAGGCCCTGGACAAAAGAGAAATACAGAAGAGGCAGTGAGAAAAGGAAGGAAGATACAGCAAATGAATGTGGCAGGTGTGGTAAAACAGGACACAAAGACATCAGAAGATGCCCAGCTGCAGACACGGAATGCAGAAAGTGCAAAAGAAAAGGACACTGGGCGAGAATGTGCAAATCAAAAACTGTGAGACAAGTGACAACAAAAGAAATGAGTGAAGAGAGCTTCTACCTGGGTGCGGTGAGTAACAAAAGTGACACAGAAAAAGCTAAATGGACAGTGTCACTTAAGATAGGTGATACCCCAGTTACTTTTAATATAGATACGGGAGCAGATGTTACTGTAATGAATACAGTGACATTTGGAAAACTTAACCCAAGAGCTCGGCTGTGTCATTCAAACATAGTTCTGAACAGCCCAGGTGGTTCACTAAATTGCATAGGACGGTTTACGGCAAAAGCGGAACATAAGGGTAGAAAGTACACTATGACCGTATATGTCGTGGCAGGAGAAACTGTCAGTAACCTCCTAGGCCGACAGACAGCCACTGAGATGGGGCTAGTCAAAAGAATAGAACAAGTAAGCACAGTTTTTGAAGGAGGTGGTACAATGAAAACAGAGCCGGTAAAAATACACCTGAAAGAAGGAGCAGTGCCATATGCAGTACATACCGCAAGGAGGGTGCCGTTTCCACTGCTGCCTAAAGTCAAAGCAGAACTGAGGAGAATGGAAGAACAAGGGGTCGTGGAAAGAGTCACACTACCTACAGATTGGTGTGCACCCATGGTACCGGTCATGAAACCTAATGGCACCGTCAGAATTTGTGTTGGATTAAATAAACTGAATGACAACATAAAAAGAGAGAGATACATACTTCCCACAACAGATGAGATCCTAGCTAAATTAGCTGGAGCAAGCATCTTTACATCACTAGACGCAGCGTCAGGATTTTGGCAGATTCCATTGTGTCATGAGAGCAGCTTGCTGACGACATTCATCACTCCAGAGGGGCGCTATTGTTTTAAGAGATTACCGTTTGGGATCAGCATAGCCCCAGAAATTTTTCAACGGAAAATGAATGAGCTTCTAGCTGACATGGAAGGAGTTGCTGTATACATGGACGACGTGATTGTGTACGGGAAGGACATGACAGAGCACGACAACCACTTAAAAAGAGTGCTGGAAAGGATGGAAAGTGTGGGTCTCAAACTGAATAAAGACAAATGCGTATTCAGGAAAGCGGAATTGAGTTTCCTTGGACATGTTGTGGATGCACAAGGTGTCAGAGCAGACCCCGAAAAGGTACGTGCAATAAGTGATTTGCATGAGCCAAACAACATAAATGAGTTGAGGAGGGCGTTAGGCCTCATAAACTACATGAGTAAATATATCCCTGATCTGGCAACGACAGGAGGACCTTTGTATGAGCTGCTCAAGAGAGAAAGGGCATGGACATGGGATGAGCCACAGAAAAACGCATTCAGCACCCTTAAAAGTTTGCTCACCAAAGCTCCAGTCCTGGCACACTATGACCCAGCTAAAGAAACAGCTGTATCAGCGGACGCTAGCAGCTACGGTATCGGCGGTGTTTTACTGCAAAAGCATGACAACAGCTGGAAGCCGGTCGCATACTGTTCCAGAAGGTTGACAGGGTCCGAAACAAGATATGCCCAGATAGAGAAGGAAGGCCTCGCAGGCGTATGGGCATGCGAAAGGTTCCAGAAGTACTTGGTGGGCATGGAGACTTTCAAATTGATCACGGATCACAAGCCACTAATACCGCTGATCAACAGTAAGGACCTAGACACAGTGCCAGTGAGATGTCAGAGACTTTTGATGAGACTTATGCGGTTTAATGCAAAAGCAGAGTTTGCACCTGGCAAAAGCTTGGTTGTTGCAGATGCGTTGTCACGAAGCCCTTTAGACACGACTGAAGACTTTATGACAGCAGAAGTGAGTTGTCATGTAGATGCAGTCATCAGTTGTCTGCCAGTGTCTCAACGCAAGTTGACAGAAATAAAGATGGAGACACAGAAAGATGAGCAGCTACGAACCGTGCAAAGCTTCATTATAAAAGGATGGCCAAAATACACCAAAAGTGTTCCTAATAATGTACAGAGTTTTTACAAGTGGAAAGACTCTTTGTCTGTAAGTGATGGACTAGTTGTGCTGGGGAATCGCATCGTAATCCCAAAAACGATGAGACATGAGATGCTTGGCAGAATTCATGACGGACACCAAGGCTTATCAAAATGTAGGGCACGGGCGCAAGAGGCTGTATGGTGGCCTGGAATTTCTGAAGATCTTAGGCGCAAAATAGAGACATGCAAGTTCTGCATAGAAAATAAACGTGCACAGCACAAGGAACCTCTACAGTCAACGCCTCTCCCAGAAAGGCCATGGCAGCGAATAGCCATAGACTTGTGTATGCATAAAGGGAAACAATATCTGGTGGTATCTGACTACTATTCGCGCTACTTGGAGATCCTTCTGCTACAAGCTACTACATCGGAGCATGTTATTCAAAGACTTAAAGCATTATTTGCGAGGTTTGGAATACCAGAACAAATTGTTAGTGACAATGGGCCACAATTCGTCAGTGAAGCTTGGAGAAGCTTCTGTAACATGTATGATACTCAGCACATCACGTCAAGTCCGCACAATCCACAGGGCAATGGACATGCTGAACGGGCAGTTCAGACAGCAAAGCGCATTCTGAAACAGGATGACCCAGTGGTAGCACTCATGAGTTTCCGAGCTACCCCTACCTCCTCTACAGGGGTCAGCCCGGCGGAATTGCTCATGGGAAGGAAAATACGTACTACCCTACCCACCTTACCGAAAAATTTGAGACCAGAGTGGCCAAATAATGCAAGCATAAAAAAGAGAGACAAAGCAGCAAAAGAAAAACAAGCATACTACTTTAACAGACGACATGGTGTGAAGGACTTACCAGTTCTTAGACCAGGGGATTCAGTCTTGTTGAAGTTAGATGATGAAGCGAAGTGGAAAGGACCTGCTACGGTGTTGGCAGAGAGCACTACTCCAAGGTCATATGAGATCTTTAGTGAAAAGGAGGGAGAGAAAAGGAGAAATCGCAGGCATCTTCAGTTGCTGCCAGAAAGGGTTCCAGGAATTACTATGAAAACTGAGGAGAGTTCAGAACAGTCATCGGAGAAAAGTTCAGAACAGTCATCGCAGAAAAGTTCAGAACAGTCATCGCAGAAAGTTCAACTTCACGCAGACTCTGATTTACCTGCAGAGAACATTGTAAGGAAACCTAACATCACTAGATCAGGCAGAGTAAGTAAGCCTGCAGTGCGGCTGAACCTATAGAGAAAAAAAAAAAAAAAAAAGAAGAGAATAATAACTTGAGTTATGTGACAAGACTTGGTAATAACTGAATGTATAATTAATATTCTTCAATGGGATGAGTGACAGAGTAATGTTTGGTTGATTTAAAAAAAAAAAAAAACAAAAAAAAAAACATTGTTCTAGTTCTTAATTGGTTAATTAAATACTCATTGTGTTGGGTATGTTAATGGAAAATATATATAACCTAAAGTATTTGACTTAAAGGGGGAGGTGTCAGGGTATTGTAGTATCAAGGCAATGCATGATTACCCAGCCAGCCCACTAGGGGGCACTCCAGAAGTGCTGTATGTGTAAGTCATTGAACAAACAAGTGAGACAGTGTGTTACTGGATGAGAGAGACATAAGTTGTGCTGTTCCAAGTTGTTCTTCAATAAAGCCTCAAAAGACTACTGCCTCCTGGTAAATCCTTACAAGACAATTTACTGTTGAAAAATGACGGTGTTTGTTAATAGAACTTAAGTTCTCAGTATCTCCCATCACTCAGACCTCAGTCTATTATGAAGCACTATTATGTTGCTTTGTCTAATTTCAGGCTTTTACCAAAACATTTTGCCACAATAAAATGACTGTCTGACTAGAAATAAAGTCATTTAGAGTCATTATTATGAGAAAAACCGATCAATTTCTGTTCCAGTAAGTGTTCAATAATGAGAAGCGCTCTCCTGTCGTATCACAAGGACAGGACACTTATCAGCTTGTTTCTGGAATAAGTGTTTTGCTGCCATCTATTGGAAGACTAACGCATTGCAGTATAAAACGCACTTTGCAGCCTGTCATTAGAATAAATAGTCTTTTGCTGCCATCTTGTGGTTGAGTAACACATTGCTACATTTAACGCACAAGCCCATGTACTTTATATTTGCTGTTGTGAATGAAATGTATTTATGTACAGTTAGATACTGATTTGCGTGCCATTTTTTTAATCAATCAGTATTAACACTGAATTGACAATTGTAAAATATAATAATAATTATAATAATTATAATTATAATAATTATAATAATAATTATTATTATTATATAATTATTATTATGCTAGAATAGGTAACATGGTTGCAAATTTGTTACATTTGGGAGTTTGGAATTATATTTTGTAGTTATTTATGAAGATATATATTCCCCTCTCTCTGTTATGTAATTATTATAGAATTATTTGTTTAACAGGGTTCAGTCATTGAGCTTAATGATTGCAATCAACACTATAAAATTGGGAAAACTGAATAAGATTACTTGTTTTCCTGTCAGGCTGTAAATTGTTATTTGCTGGGTGTCAATTTTTAAGGAATATTAATTTATTTATTGTAAGAGGGAATTACATGTTTAAAGTGAGCCTTTAAACAGTCTCTGTATCTCAGCAGGTGTTGATGCTGTAAATATCCTGGAGTACTTCCTCTCTCTGAAATCTTTAATGTCTCCTGTGTGATGCGTTACTATTTTTTGCCTCTGGCAGACGTGTGCACAAGCTCTGTGAAATGTCTCGATATAGAGGAGGAGTCTTTCTCTGCACTGACGTTCTAATGATAAATATGGTGAAAATCAGAAATGCTTCCTCTGATTTGTCACATAAGTTGTTTGATGATTTCCTCTGTTGTGTCTAATAAGGTAACAGTGAGTGTCATTGGCGGTTGTGAGTCTCCCTCTCTTTCTTTAGGGGGCTGACAGGAGCCAGTTTCTTTAATGAGTTTGTAGGAGCAGAGGAGAAATTTGTGCATTTTGAGCTGATGAAAATTATTTGTTCAGCAGGAGATCATGGAGAAGTGTGTGATACTCGTATTTCTGTGCTATATGGTAAAACACATCACCTCTGGTAGGTTTATGCTTCAAGGAGGAAAATAATCTAAAATCAAACATTTATATTATCATATTATGTTGTGGTTATGCTGTAGTGTATTTATTAAAGCTGTTATTTTCTTCCTGTTCTTTTTTTTCCAGTCTTGTTTATTCCCCTTTTCTTCTCTTTCATCTGTTGCACTAATAGACCGTGTGAATGTGAGGTTGGTTGGTGGTCACAGTCGCTGTGCTGGTAGAGTGGAGGTTCATCATAGAGGTCAGTGGGGAACAGTGTGCGACGATTACTGGGATTTGGCTGATGCTGCAGTGGTGTGTAGAGAACTGGACTGCGGAGAACCTGTAGATGCTCTGGGTGATGCTCATTTTGGACAAGGATCAGGACCAGTCTGGATGAGCTATGTCATGTGTACTGGATCAGAATCTACACTGAAGAGCTGTAGATCATCAGGATGGGGTAAATATGACTGGGATCATAGTCAAGATGCTGGAGTTATCTGCTCAGGTGAGCTGTTCCATATTATTACACCACTGAATGTTGTTCACATTTCACTAACATAAACACACACACACACACACACACACACACACACACACACACAAAATCTATATCTTCTAGAAACATCTAACAGCACATCTGTTCCATGAGTACTTACAATTATTAATGCACTCCTTCGCAGTTTTCTTTACTTTGTCTCTGCTACTGCTATTATTATAATTATTGTTGCAGACCCCACCCTGGAAGTTCACTCAACAGATGAATTTTTGTTTTTGTAATAAAGAAAGAGAGAGACAAGAATTTACCTTTAGTCAATCAAATCCATGAAACCTTAACCCACAGTATTTCAAATTAGGAAAACAAAATGTATTAATGTATGGGTTGTTAATGTGACATGGCACAAGATAAAAAATAAATATAATTAATATGGTCATTTCAAATGCAGTAAATGGTTGAACATTTCTTTGTCCTACATGGATCTGTTATAAAAGTTGCGTTACCTGATGTTTTTTTTTTTTTCACTTTTTGAGCCAAATCTCAAAATTGTCCTATGGTGTGATTGTCTCAAGCATGGTTCAGTAAATTACAACTTTTATAAATTAAAAAGAAAAGCATAAATATATTAAGAAATACCTCCGGCATAATTCTACAAGTGTCTGTTTTAGTAAATGGCAATCATTTTTTTTTTTTTTTTCATCCATATATTTCTGAAAGTGTAGGAACTTGATACATTTTGTCTCTGAAAGCCATGTCCTCTGATGTGACACCGTATCCTGATTTTAAATCGGCCTAGAGAAAACTTTAATTTGATTAATAAGGACCCTATTCATGGTCATGTTACTGAAGCCCAATGTCAAGCCCATGACATGTGCACATGGTAAATTTCTGTCTCAGAATTGTTCAAATATTTAACTTTTTTGGAACCAGTGCAAAAGTCTTATGTTTTGTTCCTTTAGCGTGAGACCCCTAAATTATATATTTTTTTTTAATGAAAAACTTGAAACTACATAATTATGAAAATTATGCAAATGTGTTATTAATCGACACAAAAGGCTGAAACGTCCTTTGGTGTGACGCCTGTGCTGTCACGCCACAGGACAAAGATGTCACATCAGAGGACAAGGTCTCTTTAAAAAGCATTTAAAATAATTAAATAAGATTTGTTTAACTCCTTTTTACGGAGTAAAAGCCTGTCCGACCAGGTGCGAGAGCCGGCCACGTGGAACGTGACGGCGGATGTTTCAGTGGAGCGTGAGGGTACTGTGGAAAGCACCGCCCACTGCACCGCCGCTGAGGGTGAGCGAAGTCTGGATCTGGGACATTTAGATATGGAACAAAATTTGATCGATTTCACTGAGGATGTAGATGTGAAACAGGACTTGATCGGCTTCTATGGGGATGTATATGAAGACATACCCCCTCTTCTTCCATCATCCTCTGAACTACTTGTCTGCCCTGAACTACCTGCCTGCCTGGAACTATCTGTCTGCCCTGAACAATCTGCCTGCCTTGATCTGTCGAACTACCTGAATTTCCCACCCACCCTCCTTCAGTTATCTCCTCCTATCAGCTCTGCTGTCTCAGACTTGCCACCGCTGTCTCCTGGCAGCCCCTCTGCTCACCCTCAGCCCATCGGCTCTCTGTGTCCGCCTGGGGCTCCACCACCACCTGCTCCGCCGCCATCGGTCAGCCCCGTGGAGTCGTCAGTCCTTCCTCCACCATGTCTCCTCCCTCCGTCGGCTCCACCGTGGGCCACCATCATGGCTGCGGTCTGGGTCTCGCCTGGCTCCTCCTGCTCTGGGTCCCTTCTGTCTCCTCCATGGCTCCTCCCTCCGTCGGATCCGCCCTGGACTCCGTTGCTTGTCTTCCGCCAAAGCCACCACCAGTACAGACTTCCTGTGTCAATCCCTTCCTTTTTTCTACGGTGTGAGGTTGCGCCTTCCGGGAAGAGGGAGTAATAATAAATAATAATAATTCCTTACATTTATATAGCGCTTTTCTGGGCACTCAAAGCACTTTACATAGAAGGGGGAATCTCCTCAACCACCACCAGTGCGCAGCATCCACCTGGATGATGCGACAGCAGCCATATTGTGCCAGAACGCCCACCACACACCAGCTTATTGGTGGAGAGGAGATGTGAGTGATGAAGCCAATCAGAATATGGGGATGATTAGGAGGCCATGATGGTCAGAGGCCAATGGGCAAATTTGGCCAGGATGCCGGGGTTACACCCCTACTCTGTTTCAAAAGACATCCTGGGATTTTTAATGACCACAGAGAGTCAGGACCTGGGTTTAACGTCTCATCTGAAGGACGGTGCTCTTTTGACAGTATAGTGTCCCCATCACTACACTGGGGCATTAGGAGTAATGTCACACCCCTTGGACTGTTTGTGTTGGTTTCTCCCTCTGTTGCCCATATTTGGTTATTCCTGTTTCCTGTCCTCATTTAGTCATTATTAGTTGCCCTGTATCACTTGTGTCTAATTAGTTCATTGTATCACCTGCCTATATATAAGTTGTATTCAGTTCAGTGTCGTTCATCCAATCTTAAGGTTATGTTTGTGTTTTCCTGCCCTTCCTGTCTGGATTTACCTATTGTGGATATTATTAAAAGACTTGTCATTATATTTCATCTTCATGCGCCTCCTTCCACACACAACTGTTACAATACTACTGTAATTTTTCATTTTAATATAGATTTCAGTAGATTTTATAAGTTTTATATTGAATTCATTTTATTTTGTTTTATTTGTACTCTACATAGGTACTACTGGCATTCAATTAAAACAGACACAATTACAAAATATGAAATTCTTTATTTGAAACATTGCATGTATAACACTTAAAAATACAGTCTTCCAATACTGGAACAGCGCATCTTCACCATTTCTCTTGTCTTAGGATGTTTTGCAGTGCATTATGTTGTATCCTCTGGATTCATCCTCTTTAAAAATCTTTAGGCAACAGAAACATAATGGGGAAAAAGACAAGCAGTCAAAGAATACACAGCCATCTCCAAAACCCAGATGCTGCTCCAAAACATGGTCACCACCTTTGCTCACCATCCACTTTGTTGGTGAAATGTTTTCTCTGAAAAACACGTAGAAATAGCACACTTTTAAAAGGAAAACCCCACATAGAATACACAAACTTCTCAAAACCATAGTTGTTCTCCTCCATGAACTATCAGTGACAGCGCAGCGCAGTTTACCATGGTAAAGTTTGTTACCGCTATGTTGACGGGTAAATATTACTAGGTTAAATATTACTAGGTGCACACAGTGTGCAAAAATCTGACAAACACTCAGACAAACGTACATATATTTTTACCTTACTTACTGGTCTTATTCTCTCGTAGTATTATATCGACACACAGCGTAAAGTTAGATGTTAGATGGTCAAAGGACCAGCATAAACCAGCTAAAACCAGAATCCCAGCATCAAACCCTACCTAACCAGCATATGCTGTTTTTTTTTTTCAACATGGCATAGTCCACTTTTCGTGACTTTTCACTTTTTATTTAAATTAGAAGAGCGAAATGGCTCAAAAAATTACAAAATAACCACTTTTCCCTTAATAATAAAAAATAATGAGTAGTTGTTGGACTGAGTGAGCAGTGACATGTCATTGGGGTTATGAAGTGGGCATCCGATTTCAAAGGTTTCATCCAGGTAGTTTATGTAAGTGAGTGTGTGTGTACTTGTTTTTGCTACATTGTGGGGACCAAATGTCCCCACAAGGATAGTAAAACCTGAAATTTTTGACATTGTGGGGACCAGCCTGCGGTGTTTATCTGAAAGTGTAACGATGCAAACATGTTTTCTGTGAGGGCTAGGTTTAGGGTTAGGGTTGGGTTAGGGGATAGACAATATCGTTTTGTCCGTATAAAATCTATAGAAGTCTATGGAAAGTCCCCACAATTCACAAAAACAAACATGCGTGCGTGTGTGTGTGTGTGTGTGTGTGTGTGTCTGTGTAGGTAAAATGTAAAGTATTTTTTGTGCTCAGACATTACCATTATGAAAATAACTTTTAACAAGTTTCAAACATGTTGTCGATAGAATTAAGAACCTAGCCAGTGCACTTTCTTAAAAATGAATACACATATATATATATATATATATATATATATGTATATATATATATATATATGTATATATATATGTATATATATATATATATATATATATATATATATATATATATGTATATATATATATATATATATGTGTGTGTGTATATATGCATTTGTAAAATGTATACTATTTTATAAATTAATTTGTAGTGCACTAAGTTTGTGCTTGATTAAAGCATGAAATGACTACATTTAGAGTGTAGTTTCAGTTAGTATAGGCATGTCAATCTATGTTTAGTATACTTATCATTAAATAAAAATATTTTAAATTACAATTAAGTATATATAATTTTCACTAGGGTATGAAAGCCATTGCACGCAGGTTGCAGGCTTAGCGGCTTACAGGCGCTCATATTTATTCAGGCAATAGCCTTTTGATGTTTAATCAATCCTTGTCTTTCAGTTTCATAAGACCTCCTGAAATTATAATTAAGACTGTGTACCCATTTAAGACTTTTTAAGGGCCTTTCCTAATTTTTACAAATGCCATTGTTTTTCACTCACTGAAAGTTTCATCTGTCCGCCGCTCTCAGCTCTCATCACTGCACGCACGACTGCACCCAAACGGCTCTGGAGTTGACCTTGATGTGCTTGATTATAAATATGATTTTATAGAAATTAGCGTTTGGTATTCATTATATCAAAAGCCTTCAGGTTCTGCATGGACGGATCTCGCGGTCCGGATTCGGCGACCTTAACAATATTGTAACGTGTTCAGAATGTTATTGTGTTGTGGATAACAATGTGTTTAATGTTAAAGTTGCACTTTATTCCTTTTTGCGTTTGGAACTGTTGTTGTATGTTCAAGTGTATTTAAAATATATTCATTTAAAATATATTTATTTATACTTGTATAGATATAGAAATAGACACATGTAAATAAATAAATAAAATATATACAACCAATTCAATATTCCTGTGACCTGAACTCCATGTGGGGGTCACATTATTATTATTATTATTATTATTATTATTATTATTATTATTAACAACTATTTCCATGGTCTGTGTTCTTTCAGGTGTCAGGCTGGTTGGAGGTTCTCGCTGCTCTCACATGAAAACAACTGTTCTCATGACAATGATGTTGGACTTGTGTGTGCAGGTTAAAATGAATTACCTTTGAGTAAAATCATTACATAAAAAAAAAAAAAAAAAAAATCTTGTTTATGTCTGTGTTTCTGTCCAATATCAATATTCTCTGTCCTTTATTGTTTCTTTATCTCTCATTATCTCTTTTCAATATACAGACCATGTGAATGTGAGACTGGTGAATGGCAATAGTCGCTGTGCTGGTAGAGTGGAGGTTCATCATAGAGGTCAGTGGGGTACAGTGTGTGATTATGGTTGGGATTTGGCTGATGCTGCAGTGGTGTGTAGAGAACTGGACTGTGGAGAACCTGTAGATGCTCTGGGTGAAGCTCATTTTGAACAAGGATCAGGACTTTTCGGGATGTCTTATGTACTGGATCAGAGTCTATGCTGAAGAAGTGTGGGTCAGAACAATGGGGTGAAAATAACTGTGATAATAGTGAAGATGCTGGAGTCATCTGCTCAGGTAAATTCTTATTAATAGATTTAAAAAAAGTTTACTTCTAAATTTTAAGGTTTTTATTTTGACATTAGTAAATGGCACTTAATGGATGATTAACAATCACAAGATTTATATTGTTAGAAAATGTACTCTTTGTACAGTTTTTTTTTTCATGGGAGAAATAATGTCCAAGTATAAAAAACATCAGTATACATGGTATATGTGTAATATTTGTTAACATATTATAATGAGTTTAAAAATAAAATATATGAAATAACAAATAATCACAAGTTTACAACATTTATTAACTATTTATTTCTACACTTAAAAAGACTGAAGCAGCATTTTCTTGTAAAACGTTCTGTAATTTTTTGTTTGTTTGTTTATAACTTCAAAACATTTATTTTCACAATTTGCATATATATTTTATACATATCAGTTTGTATATATTAACATTAATACATCATGATGAGCAGCTGTAAGTTGAAAATGATTGCATGTAACATTAACCTAGATCAATGAATGTTTTAAAATAATGATATACTGTACATTTTGTTCATGATGCTGAATGCAGTAACTGGTGTTCACAATTTAACCCTTATTATAAAGTGGTACCAATGTTTCCTTCTCTTTCTTCAGAAGTCAGGCTGGTTGGAGGTTCTCGCTGCTCTGGGAGGTTAGAGATACTTCATGATCAGAGGTGGATGTCAGTGTGTGACGCTGCCTTTGACCAGCAGGATGCAGAGGTTGTGTGTAGAGAGCTGGACTGTGGGGCTCCTGTACAGGTGCTGGGAGCAGCTGCTTTTGGCAAAGGAGACACTCAGATGTGGACACAAGAGATTCAGTGCAGAGGAAATGAATCTCAGATTCACATGTGTAAAACATCACCATCACATGAAAACAACTGTTCTCATGACAGTAATGTTGGACTGGTGTGTGCAGGTCGGAATTAATTTGCTTTGAGTGATTGAGAATGTTATTGAGAAAAATGATCCAGTGTTAAATATTTGCGAGGTGCAAAAGTATGTGAATCTTTGCTTTCAGTATCTGTTGTGACCCCTTTTTGAAGCAATAACTGCAGGTAATGTTTTTTGTAACTGCTGATCAGTCCTGCACAACGACTTGTAGGAATTTTAGCCCATTCTTTAGTACAGAAACACTTGAACCCTGTGATGTTGGTGAGTTTCCTCCTAAGAACTGCTTGCTTCAGGTCCTTCCACAACATTTGGACAATTGGATTAAGGTCCGGACTTTGACTCGGCCGTTCCAAATCATTACCTTTTGTTCCTGTTTAACCATTTTTTAGTAGAATGACTTGTGCGCTTGGGGTTGTTGTCTTGCTGCATGACCCACTTTCTCTTTAGATTTTAGTTCATGGACTGATGTCCTGACATTTTCCTTTAGAATTAGCTGGTATAATTCAGAATTTATGGTTCCATCAATGATGGCAAGTCGTCCTGGCCCAGATGCAGCAAAACAGGCCCAAACTATGATACTACCACCACCATGTTTCACAGATGGGATAAGGTTCTTCTTATGCTGGAATGCAGTGTTTTTCTTTCTCCAAACATAACACTTTTTATTGAAACCAAAAATTATATTTCGGTCTCATCTGTCCACAAAACATTTCCCCAATAGCCTTCTGACTTGTCCACATGATCTTTATCAAACTGCAGACAGGCAGCAGTGTTTTTTGGAGAGTTGTGGCTTTCTCCTTGCAACCCTGCCACGAACACCATGGTTGTTCATTGTTCTCCTGATGATGGACTCATGAACTTCAATATTAACCAATGTGAGAAAGGCCTTTAGTTGCTTAGAAATTATCCTGGGGTTCTTTGCATCCTCGGAAATTATTATACATCTTGCTTTGGAGTGATCTTTGTTGGTCGACCACTTCTGGGGAGGGTAACTGTGGTCCAGAATTTCCTCCATTTCCTCCATCTGTCTGACTGTGGATTTGTGAAGTACAAACTTTTTAGAGATGGTTTTGTAACCGTTTCCAGCCTGATGAGCAACAACAACTCCTTTTTCTGAGGACCCCAGAGATCTCCTTTGTTTGTGCCATGATTCACTTCACAAACATGATTAGACTTTAATAGATCCCTGTTCTTTAAATAAAACACAGCATAAACTGACACCTAATCCTTCAGTCATCCTATTGACTGAAAACACTTCTGAACAGATAGATTCTGATTTCACCTTAAAATTAACTGCTAATCCGAGAGATTCACATACTTTTGCAACTCACAAATATTTAAAGCTGATAATTTTTTCATAATAAATAACTGACAAAGTATATATTTTCATCTCATTTCTTTAATTGGGTTCTCTTTGTCAATTTTCAAAACTTGTGTGAAAATCTGACAAACGTTTTGGTCATATTTATGTAGAAATATAGAAAATTGTAAAGGGTTGACAAACCTGCAAGCAGCACTGTGTATATATATATATATATATATATATATATATATATATGTATGCGTTTCTGCTCAATCTTCATATTTATTTATCTCTGTCCTCTATTGTCTCTACATCTGTCATTCTCTCTGTTCAATATTTAGACCGTGTGAACGTGAGGTTGGTTGGTGGTCACAATCGCTGTGCTGGTAGAGTGGAGGTTCTTCATAGAGGTCAGTGGGGAACAGTGTGTGATGAATACTGGGATTTGGCTGATGCTGCAGTGGTGTGTAGAGAACTGGACTGTGGAGAACCTATAGATGCTCTGGGTGATGCACATTTTGAACAAGGATCAGGACCATTCGGGATGAATTATGTTTTATGTACTGGATCAGAGTCCACATTGAAGAACTGTGAGTCAGAAGGATGGGGTAAACATTACTGTGATCATAATGGTGATGCTGGAGTCATCTGCTCAGGTAAACTGCTTCAAGCCTGTCCTCAGTGATAAACTACCTGCCTTAAATCAGCCTCTCATTAAAATTTTGATTTATTTGAACTGTTTTTCCAAATTTTTAAAATAATTTTTCTTTTAAAATTAATGAATAATGCTTAATGGTTGACCAACAATGGCAATAATTATGTTGTTAAAAATGTACCAGGGTTTTTCATGACAAAAATAAACATCAGACATATATATTTATTATCTGATACACATTGCAATGAGGTTAAATTTGTTAGCATTAGGTTTAATTAACTAACAAAGAATAACCCTTCTACAACATTTAATAATCTAAAACAATGTTTTTCTACATATACAGCTTTAACATATCAGTTTGTATAAATTAACATAATTAACAAGCTTGAATTGAAATTAACTAGTAAACTTATTAACATTAACTTGGGTCCAACAAATGTTTTAAAATGTTGTTCATTATTACGTTGTGATAACTAATGCATTACCTGATGTTAACAAATTGAACCTTATTATAAAGGGTTATCAGTGTTTGTTTCTTTTTTTTCAGGAGTCAGGCTGGTCGGAGGTTCTCGCTGCTCTGGGACGTTAGAGATACTTCATTATCGGGCGTGGATGTCAGTGTGTGATGCTGCCTTTGACCAGCAGGATGCAGAGGTTGTGTGTAGAGAGCTGGACTGTGGGGCTCCTGTACAGGTGCTGGGAGCAGCTGCTTTTGGCAAAGGAGACGCTCAGATGTGGACACAAGAGATTCAGTGCAGAGGAAATGAATCTCAGATTCACCACTGTCCAAAATTGCCATCCCATAAAAATAACTGTTCTCATGACAATGATGTTGGACTGGTGTGTGCAGGTTGGAATTAATTTCCTTTGAATAAAAATGTTAAAATGTAGTATATATATATATTTTTTTTTTTGTAACTTAACTTTTCTAATTATCTCTATTTCAATATTTTTTTAATTATCTTTGTTCATAATATAGACCATGTAAATGTGAGGTTGGTTGGTGGTCACAGGCGCTGTGCTGGTAGAGTGGAGGTTCATCACAGAGGTCAGTGGGGAACAGTGTGTGATGAATACTGGGACATGGCTGATGCTGCAGTGGTGTGTAGAGAACTGGACTGTGGAGAACCTGTAGATACACTGGGTCGTGCTCATTTTGGACCAGGATCAGGACCAGTCTGGATGAGTTCTGTCATGTGTACTGGATCAGAGTCTACACTGAAGAATTGTGGGTCATCTGGATGGGGAAAATCTGGCTGTGATCATAGTCATGATGTTGGAGTCACTTGTTCAGGTGTGAGATTGATCGTGAAAATACTTTGGAGCAAATTCACTAAACAGTCACTCCACTCTTGTGCATGCTATCAGTTCATGCTGTCAACCTCTGTCTCATTTACTAACCATTCACAAACTAATTTAAACAGAGACATTCAGTGCCAAAATAACACTTCGTTTTGAGAAATTAAAGTAGGTGATTTGTCGTTCTTTCCCACACAAGCACATCTCCTTATTTATCTAAATTGAGTATTTTATGTAAACGAAGAGGGTAAATTAACATTTATATAAACATTTATATACAAATTTTATTTTGGTAATTTAATGTCATGAAATGTTTTAACACTGGCTCACTGTTGTGTTATGTCTGTATGGAACAAAAATAATGCCAAAAGTATTTGAAATAAAAAAACTTGTTGAATTACACAACTGGGAAAAAAAATGCATTGCAATTAACAGTGCTTACATTTTAATGTATTGTATTTTCAGGGGTTGCATTTTTGTGCGCTGCATTTTAACATGGTTGTATATTTAAGTAGTGAATATTTCAATCGGAAACATTTCACCAACTTTTTCATTGTTAATATTCACCTCACAAAGTCCATTTCCAAAATATTCAGTTTGTTTAATAATTCCAACAATAACATTCGTCAGACAATTTTCGGTTAATTTTATTTCACTTTACAAATTCGTTTCCGAAAATTCAGTGGTAACGTAATTCGCAGAGAACGACTTGTCTTTGCTATTGACTTTTATTTGCAACAAAAATGTGCACTACAAAAATGTTTTGTTGTGTTTCCAGTCCAAATACTGTAGCATAAGATTCTTAAATCGAGAAGTTTTTAGTAGACAAGCAACAAGTAGTCTATTGTTTTGTTTTCTGGGAAAAAAATATATATATACAAGTCGTTCTCTGCGAATTACGTTGGTTTCTCTAAAACGTAACGTAACTGCCAACTACAGGAAAACTGGATGTGATGTGTTACATTTATTGCGTTATATCACCTTTAACGTTACAGTGAAAGAAGATCACGTTTACACGAGGTAAAAAGAAATGACATATTACTATAGGCAATTGAAGAAGTAAAGTTCGGTTTTATGTCTTAATTGGTATTTAATACTCACCGCTTGGTCCATCTTGGCCACATATCGCTTTGCACAGGCCTGTTGATGAAGCCGTTTACAGCCGCTACCACCACCTGCTGGTGAGGACGTCTAACAGCAGATGGTGATCTTCTACCGGTAGTCTACTGCTTTTCCTGCAGTTCCCGGATGTGCGCTGCTAAGAGCTGTCGAATTTGAACCACTGAATTTTCGGAAACGAGTTTGTAAAGTGAAATAAAATTAACCGAAAATTGTCTGACGAATGTTATTGTTGGAATTATTAAACAAACTGAATATTTTGGAAATGGACTTTGTGAGGTGAATATTAATTATTGAATTTTTAACAATGAAAAAGTTGGTGAAATGTTTCCGATTGAAATATTCACTACTTAAATATACAACCATGTTAAAATGCAGCGCACAAAAATGCAACCCCTGAAAATACAATGCATTAAAATGTAAGCACTGTTAATTGCAATGCATTTTTTTTCCAATTTGTGTAATTCAACAAGCTTTTTATTTCAAATACTTTTGGCATTATTTTTGTTCCATAGTCTGTATCATAATCATAGGGACAGATGGTCTTCTGTGTTTGTAAATATTACTAGAAACCTGAATCTACAGAAGTTCTGGTCTTGTTGCTGTTTCTCATCTGTGCATGTACTTTGAAAGAAGTGCTACCAATGTTTCTTTTTCTTCTTTTTCTTCAGGTGTCAGGCTGGTTGGAGGTTCTAGCTGCTCTGGGAGGTTAGAGATACTTCATGATCAGACGTGGATGTCAGTGTGTGACGCTGCCTTTGACCAGCAGGATGCAGAGGTTGTGTGTAGAGAGCTGGACTGTGGGGCTCCTGTACAGGTGCTGGGAGCAGCTGCTTTTGGCAAAGGAGACACTCAGATGTGGACACAAGAGATTCAGTGCAGAGGAAATGAATCAAACATTCGACTGTGTGCGACTTCACATGATATACAGTGCTTTCAAGAAAACAACGTGGGACTGATATGTTTTGGTAAAATGTCAATGTTTAACCTTTAATTAAAGTTCATTTATTACTCAACATTAATTACTCAAATTACAAATCACAAGATGGTAGTTTTTTTTTTCTTTTAAATTGTCACATTTATGTGTAGTTGCCATGTATAAGAGCTAATCATTTGATTGTTTTTGTATAATTATGATTCAAAAACAGTTGAGAAGAGTTAAAATAGTTTTGAAATGAATGTTTGTTATTGTAGAAGATTGTGCTGTTATGAATGTTGTATGTCTTTTGCAGTTTTGTGTGTAGAGTTTAGAGAAAGGTGTATAAGCAATTGTCGAAAACTGTAATATTACAACAGAAATAAAATAAATGATTTATTTTCTTGAATTTAAAGACAACAGGTTTATTTGTAATATACTCTTGTCCAGCTTTGTTTGTCCAGTTGGAAATATGTATAAATATTTCTAGTTACCAACTTCTGTTCTATTACTGTGGTTAAATCCCTTTCTCTCTCTTTCATGTACAGATTTTGAGACTGTGAGGCTGGTTGGTGGTCACAGTCCCTGCAGTGGCCGAGTGGAGGTTCATCATAGAGGTCAGTGGGGAACAGTGTGTCATAGGAATTGGGATATGCCTGATGCTGCAGTGGTGTGTAGAGAGGTGGGATGTGGAGAACCTGTAGATGTTCTAGCTGATGCTTACTTTGGGCAAGGATCAGGACCAATCTGGATGAGTTATGTGGACTGTAGTGGAACAGAGTCAACACTAAAGAACTGTAGGTCAGGAGGATGGGGTGTTCATTACTGTGGTCATCATGAAGATGCTGGAGTCAAATGCTCAGGTAAGCTGCTTTATACATCACCCTGTTAATGCATCTCTGACTTTTATTCAGAAACGTAAACATGCAATTTAAAATAATTGGTGTGTAATTTAATTTCAAACAATCCATAAACAATTTGTTGATTTGTATATTTTATGGTCTAACGTTATTACTTTAATCTGTTTATCCATTTTTATTAATTAAATGACTTGCTATTGTTTTATGTCTGTATCATAATTGTAGTGACAGATAGTCTTCTATGTTGTGCACATATAATGTGTTCTGGAAAAATATTTGAACAAATCCAATTGTTAAATAGACAACAATTGCCAAATGTGGTTGGATATCACTAGTGGCATGTAGCACAGTCATTAACCATTTTAGCTAGTTGATTTCCATAAGTCCTTAAAACTCCTATATTTTTGTGATGATTAAACTTTAAAAAGCCATGATTTCATATGAGTGCTGCACGCTTCAAAGTCAAAACATAGTGCAAGTGTTTTTTTTTTTTTTGAATATTCTGTCCCCAAGGTAAAGATGGACACTGTCACAGAATTAAATCATGTGGTCGACATGTAAATTTATCCAGCCAGTTAGGAGCAGATCTTCAAGAGTTCAGTTCTTGACAGATCAGACTCACTGTGTCTTACAGTAATGAACATCCTTCCTTAAATCAGCCTTTCATTAAAATATACATTAATTTTAACCGTTTTTTTTTTTTTTTTCCAAAATTGCTCTACTTTTAACATGAATGAATAATGCTTAATTGTTTGACCAACAATAACAAGAATTATGTTGTTAAAAATGTACCACTGTTTTAATTACATAAATAATTAAAATAAATAATTTCCAGATCTAAAATAAGCATCAGCCATATATGTATGCAATATCTGAGAGCACGTTGCAATGAGGTTAAATTTGTTAGCATTAGGCTTTATGAACCAACAAAAAAATTAATATTCTACAGCACTAATTTATCTAGGTCAATGTTTTTCTACATATACGATTTTAACATATCAGTTTGTATAAATTAACATTAATTATTAGATGAATGAGCCTGAATTGAAATGAGCAATAGTACTTATGAATTAAATTTGTTAAAACTAAGTTAATGCTTTTTTAAAATAATGATGTTTATTATTAGGTTGTGATAACTAAAGCATTACTGGATGTTAACAAATTGAACCTTATTATAACGTGTTACCAAGGTTTATTTTTCTTTCTTTGTTCAGGTGTCAGGCTGGTTGGAGGTTCTCGCTGCTCTGGGAGGTTAGAGATACTTCATGATCAGACGTGGATGTCAGTGTGTGATGCTGCCTTTGACCAGCAGGATGCAGAGGTTGTGTGTAGAGAGCTGGACTGTGGGGCTCCTGTACAGGTGCTGGGAGCAGCTGCTTTTGGCAAAAGAGACACTCAGATGTGGACACAAGAGATTCAGTGCAGAGGAAATGAATCTCAGATTCACCACTGTCAAACATCACCATCACATGAAAACAATTGTTCTCATGACAACGATGTTGGACTGGTGTGTGAAGGTGTGAATTACATTCCTTTAAATGAGTAAAATTATTTTTAAAATGTAGTAATTTTTGTCATTGAGCCTTTTGGATCTCAACTTTTCTTATTCTCTCTTTCAATATTTCTTTAATTCTCTTTGTTCATTATATAGACAGTGTGAATGTTAGGTTGGTTGGTGGTCACAGTCGCTGTGCTGGTAGAGTGGAGGTTCTTCATAGAGGTCAGTGGGGAACAGTGTGTGATGATGGTTGGGATTTGGCTGATGCTGCAGTGGTGTGTAGAGAACTGGACTGTGGAGAACCTGTAGATGGTCTGAGTGATGCTCATTTTGGATCAGGATCAGGACCAGTCTGGATGAGTTCTGTCATGTGTACTGGATCAGAGTCCACACTGAAGAACTGTGGATCATCAGGATGGGGTAAACAAGGCTGTGATCATAGTAAAGATGTTGGAGTCATTTGTTCAGGTGAATGAGATTTTAAAACATTTTGGAGCAAATTCACTAAACAGTCACACCACTTTTGTTCATGCTATCAGCAAAAAAAAAAAAAAGCACTGTCTCATTACTAACCATCCACAAACTAAATGGTGACATTCAGTGTCGGAATAGCACTTTGTCTTGAGAAATTAAACTAGGTGATTGTCGTTCTTTCCCACAAAAGCACACCTCCTTTCTATCTAAATTTGCCATTTTATGTACATGCAGAGAGTAAATGAATGTTCATATAAAAGTTTTTTTTTGGTAATTTAATGTCATGAAATGTTTTAACACTGGCACCGACTTGCTGTTCTTTTATGTCTATATCATAATTATAAGGACAGATGGTCTTAACCTACAAAAATTTCTCATCTGTGTATGTATTTTAAGTGTTACCAATGTTTCTTTTTGTTTTTATTCAGGTGTCAGACTGGTTGGAGGTTCTCACTGCTCTGGGAGGTTAGAGATACTTCATGATCAGACGTGGATGTCAGTGTGTGATGCTGCCTTTGACCAGCAGGATGCAGAGGTTGTGTGTAGAGAGCTGGACTGTGGGGCTCCTGTACAGGTGCTGGGAGCAGCTGCTTTTGGCAAAGGAGATGCTCAGATGTGGACACAAGAGATTCAGTGCAGAGGAAATGAATCAAATATTCGACTGTGTGCGACTTCACATGATATACAGTGCTCTCAAGAAAACAATGCGGGACTGATATGTTCTGGTAAAATGTCAATGTTTAACCTTTAACTAAAATTTATTTATTACTCAACATTATTTATTCGATTTACAAATCACAAGACAGGAGTTTTTTTTTACAATTGTCACATTTATGTGTAGTTGTCATGTATAAGAGCTAATCATTTGATTGTTTATTTTGCATAATTATGATGCAAAAACAGTTGAGAAGAGTTAAAATATTTTTTTAAATGAATGTTTGTTATTGTAGGATATTGTACTGTTTTGAATGTTGTCTGTCTTTTGGGGTTTTGTGTTTACAGTTTAACCCTCTGGTTGTGTTCAGATCCCTGTCACACTTGTGGTGTTCCCGGTCAAAAATGACCAGACTCCAAACAATTGCTTATAAATTACACTATTATCACTACATATTGGATTCATTCTTTGTCAACTTGTTTTCTTTCATTTAGGACTGGTTTTGTGTTTCTATTTGCATCTGATTAATCGTAAGCCTCATTTATCCGAAAGTAGGCACCTACTTTTTTGAGTGAAAAAAGATTTTTTTTTAGAAATAATTTTCACAGTATGAGATAAATTATAAAAATTTGCACGGTTTATCACACTAGTGTGCTTTAATGTTTAATCAGGAAGTTTGCTTTTAAATGCATTTTTTTTTTTTTTTTTGTACAAAATTGCACAAAGTCACACTTGTCAAAAATGCCTACTTTCGGATAAATGAGGCAGTTGTTTGGAGATTTTTGACTGGGAACACCACAAGTGTGTTTTTTTTTTTTTTTTTGCACATTTTTTTACAAAATAAAAGCATTTAAAAGCAAACTTCCTGATTAAACATTAAAGCACACTAGTGTGATAAACAGTGCAAATTTTCATAATTTATCTCATATTGTGAAAATTACTCACAATTTTTTTTTTTTACTCAAAAACGAGGTACCTACTCTCAGAACAATGAGGCTTACGATTAATCAGATGCAAATAGAAAAAAAAAATTCTGAGAAGTACTTACACACGGTGTGAACAAAGTCAGTAAGTTTGAGTCCAATGCGATAATGATAACTAGTATTTTCGGAAAAAAAAAATCTTTTCCTGGTCAATGTGTCCCAAACACAACCAGAAGGGTCAAAGAAAAGTGTGTGTAAGCAATTGTCAAAAACTGTAATACTACAACAGAACTAAAATAAATTATTTGTTTTCTTGAATTTAAAGATGACAGTTTTTTTTTCTTTTTTGTTTTTTTTTGTAATATACTCTTGTCCAGCTTTGTTTGTCCAGTTAGAAATATGTATAAATATTTCTAGTTATCAACTTCTGTTCTATTACTGTGGTTAAATCCCTTTCTCTCTCTTTCATGTACAGATTTTGAGACTGTGAGGTTGGTTGGTGGTAACAGTCCCTGCAGTGGCCGAGTGGAGGTTCATCATAATGGTCAGTGGGGAACAGTGTGTCATAGGAATTGGGATATGACTGATGCTGCAGTGGTGTGTAGAGAGGTGGGATGTGGAGAACCTGTGGATGTTCTAGCTGATGCTTACTTTGGGCAAGGATCAGGACCAATCTGGATGAGTTATGTGGACTGTAGTAGATCAGAGTCAACACTGAAGGACTGTAGATCAAATGGATGGGGTGTTCATGGCTGTGGTCATCAACAAGATTCTGGAGTCAGATGCTTAGGTGAGCTGCTCCATACATCACCCTGTTAATGCGTCTCTGATCAGACTATTATTCATAAACATAATCATGCAATTTAAAATAATTGGTGTGCAATTTGATTTCAAAGTAATTCATTAACAGTTAATCAGCAGTATTGTAACGTGTTCAGAATGTTATTGTGTTGTGGATAACAATGTGTTTAATGTTAAAGGGTCATGAAACCCCCCCCTGTTTCAGCACTGGTTAGTTCTCACCATAGTTTTGAAAAATGCTGCAAAAGTGGGCGTGGTGCGGAGTGGAGGGGGAAGAGGGGAGAGAGTCAACTAAGGGTTCAGACAGTTTCATTTCGCTCCCATTGACTTAACAACACAAATAAATGCACAGGCATTTGCACTCTGCATCGAAAACATATATATGAACGTGCTTTTGCACCTCTATTAACTTCTAAGGGTTATTTTGCGGAATTTATAATCCTTTTGATGGGTTGCATTAAGGAGTTGTAAAAACCACTATTACACTCACCTTATGAATGAATTGCGTTTGTGCCGAACTCTACTTACAAAGCAAACAAAAACAAACAGTCTCCTTCGATCCATTAACGTTTCTCTCAGTTATTGTACGCAATCTCACAGTCTGAAGCGTCTGTCATAGCAAATCAACACGCACTGTCGTGAATAATTAGGCGAAGCGTCTTCTAATAGGATAAGAACGCGCAGCCTCATGAATGATTATGAGACACCGACGCGTCATCGTAAGTACTATAGTCCATTGCCACGTCACAAACTATGACGTTGAAACAGCTTCAGCAAGACCAGAGTGGCTGGAGGAGATTACAGAGATGATCGGGGGCTGGCGTTGCCTTCACCCAGGCGGCAGACACCGCATACACAGGTCCGCCTTTGCTGGGGGTGTGGTCAGCCAGGGCATCCGGTTAAGGAATGCCCTGCACTAGCTAAGAATTACGGAAACAGCAATGGGGTGCAGTAGGCGGGACGCTGCAAACCCCCCGAGCCCATGAACAGCCAGATCAGATTTTTGCCATATTCCGATTTGCATCGAGGGACTTGAATGCACTGCCCTAGTAGACACAGTGTCTACAGTGACTGTGGTTCGTCCTGAGGTGGTGCCAGAGGACAGCTAGAGGACACAGCAGTTCAGCTCTGCACAATGAAGGGGAAGGGGCTGTTGACTCTGTCTGTGGCGAGTGTGAACATGCAGCATCCAGTGTAGATAGCTAATGTGCAGCTGTATCTTAGGATTGAACTTTTTGAGGGTCTAACAACTTTTTGAGGGTCCAACGACTATGGCTGTCGGTTGGACCTGTCAAAGGCCACGTTGAGTTTCAGCAATGGCCAGGTGGAGAAGAGGAGGCCACCAAGAGCTCGTCATACAAATGGATGTGCGGTTGGGTGCTGGGCATGTCACTTGGAAGATGGGAATGACTCAAACTGCACAATGCCACCCAGTTTGTCCGTGGAGTGCGGGGGACATAATGAGGGAGCTGTGGGTGATAATGCAGCAGAGCTCGGGTGACTTGGACACGCAGCAACAAGAACAGTTGTGGGAGCTTTTAGTGGAATTCCAGGACTGTTTTGCCTGTAATGAAGAAGACCTGGGTCAGACCTCCCTGGTGCAACACAATAGCGACACAGGGGATGCGACGCCCATACGTCAGCGGCCAAGACGCATGCCCTTAGGACGGCAGGAGGCTGCGGAGCAGGCATTATCGAAAATGCAGCGTGCTGGTATAATAGAACCTTCTGAGAGTCTCTGGGCATCCACAGTAGTTATGGTCCCGAAGAGGGGGGGGGAGTGGTGCTTTTGCATTGATTACAGAAGGCTCAACGCATTTACACGGAAAGATTCGTACCCTCTCCCGCGTGTGGATGAATGTTTGGACCTTATGGCTGGCTCTAGCTGATTTTCATCATTGAATTTAAGAAGTGGGTACTGGCAAGTGCCGCTGACACCAGAAGCTCAACCCAAGACCGCTTTCTGCACAGGCAGAGGGCTGTGGCAATTTAAAGTCCTCTGTTTCGGTCTTTGCAATGTTCCAGCCACTTTTGAGCGCTTAATAGAGAGGGTACTGGAAGGCATTCCGCGGTGGCAGTGTCTGGTATTTTTGGATGACATACTGGCACATGGAAGCTCATTCCATTTGGCTATCACAGCCTTGAGAGCATTGGTGGAAAAAATAAGATCCGTGGGCCTGAAGTTACATCCCAATAAATGCAGACTGTTAAGCAGAGAGGTGACCTTCTTGGGCCATCATATAGGCAGTGAGGGGATTGGCATGTCCGAGGACAGGGTGAGAGTTGTATGGGAGTGGCCTGTCCCAGCGAACCAGAGAGAGTTAAAAAGCTTTCTGGGTTTGGTGTCCTATTACAGAAAGTTTGTACAGGGTTTTTCCTGTATTGCCGCTCCCTTATACAAGCTCCTGCAGAAGGATCAGTGCTTTGTCTGGTCAGAAGGCTGTCAAACTGTTTTCGATACTCTAAAACAAACCCTTGTGTGCGCGCCCATTTTGGCACCTCCGGACCCCCCACTGGCCTTCGTTCTGGACACTGATGCAAGTGGGGATGGAATAGGTGCAGTCTTGTCCCAGGTGTGGCCAGATGGAGAGAAAATAGTGGCCTAATACAGCAAGGTGCTCAGCAAAGCGGTGCTCAGAAAAGAGGTACTGTGTCATACGACGGGAGTTGTTGGCTGCAGTCTCTGCCATTAGGCATTTCAAGCACTATTTGTGCGGTTGGCAGTTCACCATACGCTCCGACCATGCCTCCTTGCAGTGGCTGATGACGTTCAAGGAAGGGGGCCAGGTGACCCGTTGGCTCGAGGAGTTGCAAAGTTATGAGTTCACTGTGACACATCGTGCAGAGGAACGCCATGGCAATGCAGATGCCCTGTTAAGACGACTGTGTAGTGTGCAGGAATGCAAGTATTGTGAGCGCAAAGGCCAGAGAGGTGGAGCTGAGTCGGAAGGTGGATGGAAACGATGGGCCAGAGGCGGTCTGATGGGAACTACGAGAGATGGATGTCACTCAATGGGTGGATGCTCAGAGGCAGGATCCAGACCTGCAGCCTGTGATTCTGTGGATGGAGGAACAGCAGTGACCACCATGGGAGGAGGTAGCAGCACTACATCTACTAAGGGACTTTGGGCCAAGTTTAAATGTCTGCGGCTGATTCTCCTTGCAACCCTGCCGTGAACACTATGGTTGTTCATTGTTCTTTTGATGATGGACTCATGAACTTCAACATTAACCAATGTGAGAAAGGCCTTCAGTTGCTAAGAAGTTATCTTGGGGTTCTTTGCAACCTCGGAAACTATTATACATCTCGCTTTGGAGTGATCTTTTTTGGTCGACCACTTCTGCTGAGGGTAACCGTGTTCTAGAATTTCCTCCATTTGTACACAATCTGTCTGACTGTGGATTTGTGAAGTCCAAATTCTTTAGAGATGGTTTTGTAACCTTTTCCAGCCTGATGAGCAACAACTCAGAGATCTCCTTTGTTTGTGCCAAGATTCACTTTCACAAAAATGATCAGACTTTAATAGATCCCTGTTCTTTAAATAAAACACAGCATAAACTGACACCTAATTGTCATCCTATTGACTGAAAACACTTCTGAACAGATAGACTCTAATTTCACCTTCAAATTCAAATCAACTGCTAATCCTAGAGATTCACATACTTTTGCAACTCACAAATATTTAACGCTGAAAAATTTTTCATAATAAATAAATGACAAAGTATATATTTTCATCTCATTTGTTTAATTGGGTTCTCTTTGTCAATTTTCAAAACTTGTGTGAAAATCTGATGAACTCTTTGGTCATATTTATGCAAAAATATAACTTTCAAGCAGCACTGTATACACACACAGATAGATAGATAGACTAAAATTGTAGACTATAGACTAAAACTATATATATATATTCTGTCCTCATGGTAAAGATGGACACTGCCGCACCTTTAAATCATGTGGTCGACATGTAACTTTATCCAGCCAGTTCAGTTCTTGACAGATCAGACTCACTGTGTCTTACAGTAATAAACATCCTTCCTTAAATCAACCTTTCATTAAAATTCAGATTTTATTTCAACCATTTATTTCAAACTTTCAAAATTGTTCTACTTTTAACATGAATGAATAATGCTTAATAGTTCACCAACAATGACAAGAATTATATTGTTAAAAATGTAGCAGTGTTTTTTTATGACAAAAATAATGTCCAGGTCTAAAATAAGTGTTACGGGGAGAACGAGACGAGAGGCGAGCGGATCCATGCGCAAGCTTTTATTGGATTGGCGGGACAAAGACATAGTCGTACAGGCAAGGTCGAGGCAGGAGCAGACAGGAATAATACAGGCAGTAGAAGAGAATGGTCCAATAAACGAGAGCTATAGTCCAAAAGGCAGGCGGCTAGACAGAAGAGAACGGGAAACCAGGCGGGAGATCCAAAAACCAGGAACTAGGAATACACTAGGAAATACTAACAAAACAACAATACAATAATACAACCAACCGTGAAGTGCACGGAGGAGGAGCGGGGTTTTTATAGGACGCCTGATTGGTCACGGGGACTGACGCAATCAGAGCGGTGGAGGATGGGAGATGCAGTCCGAGATGCATAGTGACAGTCAGAGTGTGTAAGTGATGCGAGAGTGACATCTGGTGGTTAGTGGACAATGGGACATAGACCAGATTTGTGACATAGCCCCCCAAGGAGCGGCTTCCAGACGCTCCAACAGAGTAACAGTTCAGGGAGCGGTGGGGCGGGAGCGAGACAGGGCGAGGGCTGGAGGACCAGGTCCCTGCGGAGGACCCGGTGATTGAGGCAGGACCGGCAGCACAAAGGCCCTCCAGGACGGAGCCGGGGGCGGAGCATGAGGCACAGGCGTACTCCAGGGCGGAGCTGAAGGTAGAGCAGTCCTCCACGGCAGAACCAGAGGTGGAGCAGGACTCCTCCAGGGCGGAACTGGAGGCGGAGCAGGACTCCTCCAGGGCGGAACTGGAGGCGGAGCAAGACTCCTCCAGGGCGGAGCAGGACTCCTCCAGGGCGGAACTGGAGGCGGAGCAGGACTCCTCCAGGGCGGAACTGGAGGCGGAGCAGCCCTCTGGGGCGAAACAGGAATCTGCGTCACGGTCTGGGACCTGGGGAAAGCAGGGACAGAGGAGGCAGACAGAATAGGGGAGAAGGCGCAGCAGCCCTCCAGGGCGGAACAGGAGGCGGAGCAGCCCTCCGGGGCGGAACAGGAGCCTGCGTCATGGTCTGGGACCTGGGGAGAACATGGACAGAGGAGACAGACAGAAGAAAGGGAGAAGCAGAGAGTTTAGAGTTTAACGCCCCCTCCATAAGAGGTTCTACAGCTGACGCTGACACCTCTGGAGGCATTGGCGCAGCTTCTCCGACGGGGAAGGCCTCTGGGGCAGACTCGAGACCAGACGGGACCTCTGGAGCAGGCTTGAGATCAGACGGGAGCTCTGGAGCAGGCTTGAGATCAGACGGGAGCTCTGGAGCAGGCTTGAGATCAGACGGGAGCTCTGGAGCAGGCCTGAGATCAGACGGGAGCTCTGGAGCTGGCTTGTGACCAGGCGGGAGCTGGGACGGAGCAGGAAACCGCGTTATGGTCTGGGACCTGGGAAAAGCAGAGACAGAGAAGGCTGACAGAACAAGGGGAGAAGCAGAGAGGTTATTGGGGGATGCCGCCTCCATGGGAGGATCTACAGCCAAGGCTGACACCTCAGGAGGCATTGGCATGGCTTCTCCAAGTGAGGGGAGCTCTGGAGCCGACTTGTGACCAGACGGGGCCTCAGGGATTGACTTTGGAACAGACGTGACCTCAGGAGCTGACTTGTGAACAGGCGTGGCCTCAGGGGCACAGTGTGCAGCCCACACACACCAAATGGCAACCGCCATTAAAGGAAGAGCAGCATCGGGAGGTTGTGGTGGATCCAGTACGCTGGCTATCATGATAGGCCGTGATCTTGGGATGTCTGACGAGATGTGACTTGACTTAGGGTCATCGGACGGGGCGTGACCTGACTCTGGGCGGTCAGACGAGACGTGACCTGACTCTGGGCGGTCAGACGAGACGTGGCCTGACTCTGGGCGGTCAGACGAGACGAGACTTGACTCTGGGCCGTCAGGAGGGACGAGACTGGATCCTGGGCCGTCAGGCGGGGCGAGACTGGACCCTGGGCCGTCAGGCGGGACGAGACTGGACCCTGGGCCGTCAGGCGGGACGAGACTGGACCCTGGGCCGTCAGGCGGGACGAGACTGGACCCTGGGCCGTCAGGCGGGACGTGGCTGGACCCTGGGACAGCAGCAACAACTTTGTTTGGCTCATGAAGATCAGCTGTGGTCTGACTTGGTTCTTGGAGATTGGCTGTGACTTGACTCGATTCGTGAAGAACAGTAGTGAACTGCTTTGACTCATGGAGACCAGCGGTGACTTGACTTGGCTCATGGAGATCAGCAGTGACTTGATCTGACACGTGAAGACCAGCAGTGACTTGAACTGGCTTGAGAAGATCATTGACTTCACTTGACTCAGGAACCACGGCTGTTACCTTGCTTGACTCAGGAATGACCGCCTTGACATTGCTGGACTTGGAAGCCTGACTGGACTTGGAAGCCTGACTGGACTTGGAAGCCTGACTGGACTTGGAAGCCTGACTGGACTTGGAAGCTACAGCCATAGCCTGACTTGACTCTGGAGCAGCGGCTGAAGCTTGACTTGGCTCTGGAAAAACAGCAGCAGCTTGACTTGGCTCATGAGGACCTGCTGTAACCTGGCTTGGCTCCTGAAGAACAGGTGTGACTTGGCTTGACTCGTGGGGGACAGCTGTGGCTTGGCTTGACTCGTGAGGAACAGCTGTGACTTGGCTTGACTCGTGAGGAACAGCTGTGACTTGGCTTGACTCGTGAGGAACAGCTGTGACTTGGCTTGACTCAGGGGTAGCCGCCGCGACATGGAGCGCCACTTTAGCTGCCCGTACTGTCATTAGGGGTGTGTCCAGCACGTGGGCCATCATGACCACAAGTGGCGTCCGGGCGCTGACCACAGGTTCTGGAATGGCAGCCATATTGTGGAGCGGCTTGGAGACGGCGGCCATCTTGTGCATTGGCTCTGGCGTGGCAGCCATCTTGTGCAGTGGCTCTGGCGTGGCAGCCATCTTGTGCAGTGGCTCTGGCGTGGCAGCCATCTTGTGCAGTGGCTCTGGCGTGGCTGTAATTTGACTTGACACAGGAACTACAGTTCTGGCTTGATTTGAAACAGGAAAAACAGTTTTAGCTTGACTTGCCTTAGGAAGAGCAGCTCTGACTTGACTTGATGCAGGAAACACAGCCCCAGCTTGACTTGACACAGGAACAGCAGCAGTAAACTTGCTTGACTCAGGAAATACAGCTGCAACTGGACTGGACTCGGAAACGTGACTTGACTCAGGAAACACAGCTGCAGCTTGACTTGACTTGGAAACTCGACTTGACTCAGGAAATGCAGCTGTAACTCCATATAGCTCTGGTATGGCAGCTATGACGTGACGGGGCTCTGTTTCCGCCGCCATCTTGTGAACGGGCTCCGCCATCGCCGCCATTGTGTGAGCGCGCACCGGCGCTGCCGCCATCTTGTGAACGGGCACCGCAGTCGCCGCCATTTTGCGAACGGGCACTGCTGTCGCCGCCATAGCTTGAGCGCGCTCCTGCACGGCCGCCATTTCACGAGCGATCCAGGCGGCAAACGTGGTTTTGGCGTCGTGATCCGGCGTAACCACCAATCTGCGAGCGGGGTGCGGGGCTGCCGCGTCCGCGTTGTCGCGTTCCCCCTTCTCGACCCCCACAGTACACGGCGAGCCCACACACAATAACGCAAAGTTTAAAAAAGCAGCCAGAGATGAGCGCGGACCCTCGCGTCTCAGCCTCGTTTTTAAAGGATCGTTTATGCCATCACAAAATATTTCCATGATTGTACAGTCCGGGAGGGTGGAATAATTCGAGATGGCCAGAAACTCACGGATATGCTGTTCTAGAGTGCGTGGTCCTTGCTTGATCCGGAAAAGAATCCTGTCTGTGTCCATATCTGTCGATTGTCCGGGTGTGAAGCTGCTGGATCCTTGTGTGACGGTTGGTTCTGTTACGGGAGAACGAGACGAGAGGCGAGCGGATCCATGCGCAAGCTTTTATTGGATTGGCGGGACAAAGACATAGTCGTACAGGCAAGGTCGAGGCAGGAGCAGACAGGAATAATACAGGCAGTAGAAGAGAATGGTCCAATAAACGAGAGCTATAGTCCAAAAGGCAGGCGGCTAGACAGAAGAGAACGGGAAACCAGGCGGGAGATCCAAAAACCAGGAACTAGGAATACACTAGGAAATACTAACAAAACAACAATACAATAATACAACCAACCGTGAAGTGCACGGAGGAGGAGCGGGGTTTTTATAGGACGCCTGATTGGTCACGGGGACTGACGCAATCAGAGCGGTGGAGGATGGGAGATGCAGTCCGAGATGCATAGTGACAGTCAGAGTGTGTAAGTGATGCGAGAGTGACATCTGGTGGTTAGTGGACAATGGGACATAGACCAGATTTGTGACAATAAGCATCAGCCATACATATATTTAATATCTGGTAATATTACAGGCTACAATGAGGTTAAATATTTTAGCATTAGGTTTCATGAACTAGCAAAAATGTATGATAATCAACACTGAATTTTAATGAACAATGCTGTACTTATGAATTAACATTAACTTAGATTAACAAATCTTAGAAAAAAAATATGTTGTTCATTATTAGGTTGTGATAACTAATGCATTTCATGATGTTAACAAATTGAACCTTATTATAAACTCTTACCAATGTTTATTTTTCTGCTTTTTCTTCAGGTGTCAGGCTGGTTGGAGGTTCTCGCTGCTCTGGGAGGTTAGAGATGCTTCATAATCAGATGTGGATGTCAGTGTGTGACGCTGCCTTTGACCAGCAGGATGCAGAGGTTGTGTGTAGAGAGCTGGACTGTGGGGCTCCTGTACAGGTGCTGGGAGCAGCTGCTCTTGGCAAAGGAGACACTCAGATGTGGACACAAGAGATTCAGTGTAGAGGAGATGAATCTCAGATTCACCTCTGTCCAACAGCACCATCACATGAAAACAACTGTTCTCATGACAATGATGTTGGACTGATGTGTGCAGGTTGGAATTACTTTCCTTTGACTAAGTAAACTCAGTCAAAAAATGTAGTATTGTGTGTCATTGAGCCTTTTGGAACTCAACTTTTCTATATTCTACTTTTCTACTTTTTCAGTATTCCTTTAATTCTCTTTGTTCGTTATACAGACCGTGCAAATGTGAGGTTGGTTGGTGGTAACAGTCCTTGCAGTGGAAGGGTGGAGGTTCTTCATAGAGGTCAGTGGGGAACAGTGTGTCAAAATTACTGGGGTGTGCCTGATGCTGCAGTGGTGTGTAGAGAAGTGGGATGTGGAGAGGCTTTAAGTGCAGTGTATAATGCTTACTTTGGACAAGGATCAGGGAAAATCTGGATGGATTATGTGGACTGTAGTGGATCAGAGTCCACGCTGAAGGACTGTAGGTCAAGTGGATGGGGTAAACATGGCTGTGGTCATAATGCAGATGCTGGAGTTAGATGTTCAGGTAAGCTGCTCCATACATCATCCTGTTAATGCACCACCGACCAGACTTTCATTCATTAACATCATATATTCAATTTAAAATAACTGGTTTGTAACTTGATTTCAAATCATTTCATAAACAATTAATTGATAATTAGTATATTTTATGGTCTAAATGTATTACTTTAATCCATTTATCCAATTTCATTCATTAAAGGACTTCCAGTTGCTTTATGTCTGTATCATAATCAAGAGGGATGTTTTATGTTTTGTGTAAATATAATCAGAAACTATAAACTATGGACGATTTACAAGACTTGCTGATGGACCTCACCTGTGCTCTGGGAGGTTAGAGATACTCCATGATCAGACGTGGATGTCAGTGTGCGACGCTGCCTTTGACCAGCAGGATGCAGAGGTTGTGTATAGAGAGCTGGACTGTGGGGCTCCTGTACAGGTGCTGGGAGCAGCTGCATTTGACAAAGGAGACGCTCAGATGTGGAAACAAGACATTCAGTGCAGAGGAAATGAATCTTGTATTCGACACTGTCTGTCATCAACTTCAACATGATTTGCAAATTGTTCTCATGACAATGCTGTAGGGACTGTTGTGTTCTGAGTATAAATATTTTCCAAATCTTTGTGTTAAATAGACTAAAATTGTACAGAGCCTGACATTAACAGTTGCCCAATGCCCAAGTTTTAGAAATATACTTTATAGATTTCATCACTGAATTAAATTTATTTGTGTCATGCAGTCATTTTTTGAGAAATAAATGGTCTTAAAATATATTTTTTTTATTTTAATTTTAAAATGTGTCAAGTGAATACCTAACTGAATAATTTGCTAGAAAATTAAAAGATTTCAAAATAACCAAATATTTGAAAATGAACAGTCAGTTATTTAATTTTATTTACAGTAAGTTTGGAAAATGCAACCTGGCACTACAAAAAGTGTAACACTACAGTAACATACTATTTTAAAGCAAAAATGTGATTGTAAACATTACTTTAATGTGAAGAATTACAGTATCTTTTAAAAGTAACATGTCCTTTAGCATTGTTTGTTTTATTCATAAATGAGTTTAACTGCTCTTTTACTTTTGTTTAACACTTTTTTTTTTTTTTGCCCAGGTTATTCTGATCTCAGACTGGTAAATGGCTCAGACTCCTGTTCTGGTCGAGTTGAACATCAGTACTTCAGTAAATGGGGCACAGTGTGTGATGCATGCTGGGATATGAGAGCTGCCAGTGTCCTCTGTAGACAGCTGAATTGTGGGATTGCTGTGTCTGTTGTGGGATCAGACTGGTTTGGAGAGGGAAGTGGTGAAATCTGGGCTGATGTGTTTGATTGTGACGGGAATGAAACAAAACTCTCAGAATGTTCCATCTCTTCATGGAGTCGAGCTGAATGTTCTCATAGACGAGATGTTGGAGTCATCTGCTCTAGTGAATTGTTTTCATTTATTTCTTCCTTTAATTATGTTAAATGTAATATTGATGTAAATTTTCAAACTTGCAATATCTTAGTAAAATGCCAGTTCTTCTCTTCAGATTCCTCTCTGGCTCTTCATGATGGTCTGGTGCGGTTGTCTGGAGAGAGACAGTGTGAGGGGGAGGTGGAAGTTTTCATCCATCAGGTCTGGAGGAGAGTTCTGCTGGACTCCTGGAGTCTCACTGAATCCTCTGTGGTCTGCAGACAGCTGGGCTGTGGCTCTGTGCTGAACTTCTACGGCTCCTCTTCATCCAGTCCTGAACACAGTCATGAGTGTGTGACGGGCTTCCAGTGCTCTGGGAGTGAAGCTCATCTGGGGAACTGCAGCTCTCCACAAACTCTCAACTGCAGCTCCACACAACAGCTGTCAATCACCTGCCTTGGTGAGAACAACAACATCTGGGCAGATTCTTCAGTTGTTAGTGATCAATAATGTGTTTTTCTTTCTCTGAATATCAGGTCGTGGGTCCATCAGGCTGGTGGGTTCTGGGGGAGACTGTGCAGGGAGGCTGGAGGTTTTTCACAGCGGCTCATGGGGGACAGTGTGTGATGACTCCTGGGATATTAAAGATGCCCATGTGGTGTGCAGACAGCTGCAGTGTGGAGTGGCCCTCAGTAACCAGCAGGTACCAGCCTGGTTTGGTCCTGGTTCTGGACCCATATGGCTGGATGAGGTGGAGTGTGAGGGGAATGAGACGTCCCTGTGGAGCTGCTCTTCTCCAGGCTGGGGAAAACATGACTGTAATCACAAGGAGGATGTAGGAGTCGTGTGCTCAGGTAAATAGTGAATAATAAGTATGTTAATAAAAAAAAAAAAAAAAAAAAAAAATCATCATTTCAATAACCTTTATGTGTGTCTGATGAACAAGCTTATTCAGAAGCTGCTTGGTATGAAAATCAGGTACAAAGCTGACAACAACTAGTGCAATACTGTGCAATACAATGGCAATTTCCTGCACTACTTATTTAAAGGCACAGCAATGCCAATGAATGTTATTACAGATTTTCCAATTTTCTCTATTTTTAGTGAATATTTCACATACAGTTTACAACTAATTGTAAACTTAAGTCAGTGCATTTACTGAAGTCAGTTAATTCGTATGTCAACACAGTTAAGCGCAGTTATTGGATTACATTTTTGCCACCTTTGAACGGTCTGTAAAATGTGCATAAAATATATGTAAACACATTTTGCGAATATTGTTTTAAATGTATTTTAGTTAAGTAATTTTGACTTATGAGGAATCTGAACCTAATCAAAACCATTAAATTATTTACTGTTTATATTTCTAATTAAGAATGGGTTCTGTAAGATTGATTCTCATCCTTTTCGATCTAGAGTTTAAAGAGATCAGGTTAACTGAGGGCTGTGAAGGGAATGTGGAGGTTTTCTACAATGGATCCTGGGGGAATGTGTGTTACAACCAGATGGACAGAGACACAGCGAGTCTGATCTGTCAAGAGCTGAACTGTGGAAGATCTAGCAGTGAACCCAGATATTCAAATGGAATGAAGCTCATAACTGGCTTGATAAACTTAAATGTCGACGACATGACTCCACTTTATGGCAGTGTCCATCTTCACCCTGGGGACAGAATGACTGTGATAATGAAGTGGCCAAAATCACCTGCTCAGGTAAGATGATATTTAAGATTGTGTGACATGGTCATGTATGTTTAAAATACAGCTGTTTTATGTCTTTTAATGATTTATAATCTGTTCTGTAGTGAATGCATTTTTAAAATACTTTTTCATCTCAGATGTGGAAAGTCCTGAGTCTCCTCGGAGTCATCTGATGTGCTCTACATCTCCACACTTGAGACAGTGTTCAAGTAAGTTTATTATATGCTTGTATTCTTTTTCATTCATCTTCAAGGATTATCTGCTATCTTAAATAGTATCTGTCTGTATCAACATTGAGATTTTTTATTCATTATTTGAAATTAACCACAGCATTAAAGGCCCATAGATCTAGTTTTAATGTGTTTTGTTGTAAATGTTGTGCTGAAGCTGCTCAGTGCTGGTTGATGTGTGTGTTTTAGATCATGTTCCTCTCAGACTGAGTGGAGGGGAGGGCCGGTGCTCTGGGAGGCTGGAGGTGTATCATAACGCTGTGTGGGGCTCAGTCTGTGATGATCAGTGGGACATCAGTGATGCTCAGGTGGTCTGCAGGCAGCTGGGTTGTGGAGCAGCACTGAGGGCTGATGGGAATTCAGTCTTTGGTGCTGGTGAAGGTGTTGTGTGGCTGAACAAAGTCGAGTGCAGAGGGAATGAGATTCACCTGTGGGACTGTCCTCTCTCCCTGAAAAACCACACTGACTGCTCCCACAAAGAGCACGCTGGACTCACCTGTGCAGGTCACAGCAAAACACTGAGGAATATTATTCATTTTAACAAACTTTAGAGCTAATAATTTATGCATATTTAAATCAGTAATGATTTTTGACATGTTTTGACAGATTTGTCAGTGTCCACTACTCCTGCCACAACAACATCAGCTTCTCCTCCAGTTTCTCCTCCAGTGCGCTCAACATCAGTCACTCCTTCACAAACTCCTCCAGCAGAGTCCCCTCAGTCCTCCGTCCCCCCAGTGCTTGTGATTGTACTGGTAGTTGTGCTCTTACTGCTCTTAGTGCCACTGCTTATACTGATTCAGCAGAACAGAGTGATGAGGAGAGGTAGGAGAGATCCAGAGACTGTCATATTGTGTCTTATTCAGTGTGTGATCAGTCATGTGTTGTGAACTGACAGCAGGTTTGTCTGTCTACACTCACAGCTCTCTCTAAGAGGAGACACAGGACGATGACTGAGGCCGTTTATGAGGAGATTCAGCACAAGCCCACTAACAGACACAGTCTTTTCACTCAGAGGGGTAAGTCATGAGCCATGAATCTGATTTAAAGGTGACCTATTATGCCCCTTTTTTGCAAGATGACCAATAAGTCTCAGATGTCCCCAGAGTGTGTAGTATGTGAAGTTTATAGCTCAAAATACCCCACAGATAATTTTTTATAGCTTGTTAAAATTGCCACTTTTAGGGTAGGAACCAAAACATGCTGTTTTTGTGTTTGTCCCTTTAAATGCAATTGAGTTAGTGCTCCCGGAGCCTTTTTCAGAAGAGGGCAGAGCTTTAAGAGATCATGCTCCAGCATACCGGCAACAACAAAACAGGACAATCTCACACACTAAAAACATCAGAAACTCTCAGTCCCACTTGTGATTATGAGCTTGACAAATTTGCAGCTGACTTCACGTTGCTTTCATATTAGGGCTGTCAAATGATTAATCGTGATTAATTGCATACAAAATAAAAGTTTGAGTTTACCTAATATATGTGTGTGTACTGTGTGTAATTATGTATGTAATATAAATAACAATACATTCATGTATAATTTAAATATATATTAAATTTATTATATTTTTATTTAATAATATTTATATAAATATATATATTTTATTTTTATTATATAATTTATATTATATTTAAATAAATATAAATTGAACATAAATATATATAAAATATATATTGTGTTAATATATATATATAATATATTACACACACACACACACATATATTAGGCAAACTTGAACTTTTATTTTGTATGCAGTTAATCAGAATTAATCATTTGACAGCCCTATTTTATATGCAAATTTTAATTGATTAAAAAAAAAAATGAATGGGTGGATTTTTACCATTATCGACTGGTTGATTTCACACACTGCAGCCACACAACTGTTCAAACACTTTATAAAAGTGATTTTTGCATAATAGGTCCCCTTTAATGCAGTTAATAAGAGAGTCTGTCAGACAGTTGAAGTTCATCTATTGTTAGTCCTGTTAAACCTCCTGCCTCTGTCTGTCTCTGAAATCGTTTTGCTGATGTTACAGGATGTTCTTGTCTTGTAAACTGGTCATATCATTCATTACTTGTATGGTAATGGCCTCATGGCCAGCAAGAGCATTTGATCTCTAATAGTATTTACTTTGATGTTGAAGAGATGGTGAATGAAATCACACCGGAAAACTATGATGATGTCATCACTGATGGACTGAAACCAGATCATGAGACAGGTGCAGTTCTGTACTGTAGTTGTAATTCAGTGGGCTAGATTTATTAAACAGGGCAAATAAGCATGAGAATGCAATCCTATAAAATGCTGATGGGAGTGGAAAGTTCTGCGATTGATCATCTGACAATAAGCAAATTAAAGAACATCAACGCAGCCAGGTCATCACTAATGTTTCACTGCATGTTTTGCATTTAGAAAATCCTGACATTTTTTTTTGACAAACGAGGGTTTGTGTTGAAATAAACTGTTAGTAAATCTGGCCCTATATATGTTATTCTAGAATCTATATATCAAATTAAGAAAATATGCATTCAGGTTTGTTTTGTATGATGGTATTTGACTCATGTTTAATTTGTAGAAGACACACCTGAGAGCTATGATGATGTCATAACCCTTGGACACAAATTTGATATTAAAGGTGTTGTTACTTTATATCATTTTTTAAAAAACATTTTCTAACACTTTAAAGTGTTTTAAAGTCCTTTTAAAGTGATGCTCAGTATCAATAAAATGCTAACTTTGTTCTGTCTCTATGTCCATGTGTATGTAGTGGACACACCAGAGCATTATGATGATGTCATCATTAATAGACAGGACTCTCAAGGTGTAACAGGTGAGTCACACAGAACCAGATTTTGCTTCTATGAAATATTGAACATGTTTATACCATTAATAAGTCATTATGGCTTTATCAGGTTTAATCTAATAGTCTCAGACAGTCATGAGGAGAAAGAGATCAATGACACAAGCTGTGTTACACATTACAATGTGAGGTTTTATTTCACATGTGTTTCAGAGGGAATCAGGAGGAGTATGATGATGTGAAAAACAGCAATGAAGATGAGAAAAACCTGTTGGGTAAGTTTTTGTCTCATTTTTTCCTTTATTAAATAATTTGCTAAAATAAATGTCTCCATTTTAAATAATAAATACAACATTTAAGATGATATATTTGCTTTGTTTTTTCATAACAGACTATGATGATGTAGGGGGAGGAGTCACACAATGAGGGCGGGCCTCTAAGTAGTGGCCACACCCACTGCTTTGGTTCATGAAATCACAATTTTACAGCTTCTAGAGTTGGGTTTAAATAATCTTACAGCTTCAGGTTTTAAATGACTTTTTACTGATGAGTTCACTATAGCTTGCATTTTGTAAAAATCAGTTGCTTTGCCCAAGTTTAAATTTGCTCTAGTACCATTTCTTTGCTTCTCTTTTTTTTTTTTTTTTTTTTTTTTTTTTTTCTTTAACATTCACATTTTCACTGTCATTAAAAAACACACACATAATAAAAATGAATAAACTCATATAAATGTAAATTTTCTAATTTGTCATTCTGTGCTTTATTCATTAATGGATTATTTATGAATAAAACATTATAACCAACAGGTTACTTGCTGTGAAATATGCTGGCTAGTTTGATTTTAGAGTTAATAAATGTACCCTTTGATGTTTTTGATATCCCACTATCATGCAAGTTCAATTTTGTGCCGCTTAAAAATACATAAATAAATAAATAAATAAAAAAAAAGTCATCTTGTTACCTTTGGTGGTCAGTTTGTGTGTAAATGTATGTTTTTTTTTACCTTTTTTTTTTTTGATGTAATGTTAAAATATTCGCCTAGTTATTACCAAAGCTGTCTCACGTCTTGTAGATCGTTGAACTGTTATACTGCCTCAAACATCCGTCTGAAATCAATTTTGTGAGATACTATGTGTAAATGCCTGCAAGTCATTGCCTGACAGGACAGCCAGGCAATAAAACTCAGCTGTCTTTAGATGCAGAAAAATAATATCAGAACTGTGGAAGATCTGGTGTTGAATCAGCTCATACTGTAACTGACTGGATAAAGTAAAATGTTAAACGTGTTAAATGTTAAAATGTTAAAGTCTGTGGCAGTGTCCTTTATTTTGGGCACAGTGAAAATGGACTGTGATGAGATTATACAGACATAATTTTGAATGCTTTGCATGTTTTTAAGTAAATTTGCTTTGACAACAAAAGTACATTATTTAAAATATAAATCCGTAACAGTACTG
Organism: Labeo rohita; assembly: GCF_022985175.1. Taxonomy (NCBI): domain Eukaryota; kingdom Metazoa; phylum Chordata; class Actinopteri; order Cypriniformes; family Cyprinidae; genus Labeo; species Labeo rohita. The sequence goes on along the minus strand of NW_026129361.1, from coordinate 13,731 downwards.
TTACATCGTGGTGGGGTTAAACTGGTCCTGGTAATAAAAAAAAAAAAAAAAAAGTTTCAATTATAAAAGCACCTTATTTGTGAATCTAATAATTGAAAATATTCTCTTTGCTAAACATGTCATCTGTGACTAACAACATAAGTCTCTCTTATTTTTCTTTAATGAATTTTAAAATAATGTCATTATGAACTTAAATTCTCAGTATCTCCCATCACTCAGACCTCAATGAAGCACTATTGCTTTGCTTTGTTTCAGGCTTTTTACCAAAACATTTTACCACAATACAAATGTATGTTTGGTCAGAAAAAGAACATTGATATTTTTATTATGAAAAAGAACTGAACAATTTCTCTTCCAGTAAGTGTTCAACAATGAAACTCACTCTCCTGTCCTAACACAAGGACAAGACACTGATCAGCTCGTTTCTGGCATAAGTGTTTTGCTGCCATCTATTGGAAGACTAACGCATTGCAGTATGAAATACGCCTGTCTAAGAAAAAATAGTGTTTTGAAAAATAGTCAATAACGCATTGCTACATTTATGGTACAAGCCCACATGCTGAATACTTGCTATACTGAATGAAAGCTTTTTATTTACATTTTATGATATGGATTTAAATATCCTTTAAATTAAATTACATTTTTATATAATTAGTTGGTTAACAGGGTTGCATTGTTGTGCTTAATGATTGCAGTCAACACTATAAATTGAGAAAATTGAATCAGATTAGTTTTCCTATCATGATGTATAAATTGTTATTTGCTTAAGTAATAATGAAGGTATTTAGTAAATTTCCTACCGTAAATGTATCAAAACTTAATTTTTGATTAGTAATATACATTATATTTTTTGCACCCTCAGATTCCAGTTGTATCTTGGCCAAATATTGTCATATTTGAGTCAAATGTCATATTTGTCATATTGTCAAATCTCAGTTTGAAAAAAATTGACCCTTATGACTGGTTTTGTGGTCCACTGTCACATATTGATATCGTCAAACAACTTTTGTTGTAAATAATAACTTAATGTGTGTGTTTCCACAGACAGGCCAGTCTGAATGAGGCAGCTGAAAGGTATTATGGGAAAGCAGCTGATTTAAGACCTGATGTAAGCACCTTCTTTAGCCATTCTTTTACATGCATTAAATATTTAATAACAAACTTCTCTTTTTATTTGTTCTTTAAGATTAAAGCAACGTCTTTCATCATAATTGTTGTCTATACTGTTATAGAATGTCAGTTTTATTTCTATTTCTATTTTTTAAACCTAATTCTTTAGCCTTATCCTGATGATCTATTTCTGTGTATCTTTCCCAGCATCCAGCAGCTCTGATGAATCTCGGGGTGATCCTCCATCTTAATGGGAAGCTGAAGGAAGCTGAGAGCAACTACCTCCGTGCACTGCAGCTCAAACCAGACGACCTCATCACTCAGTCCAACCTCCACAATGCATCTTTTAAAAAGTCACAAAAAGTCAGTGTTAAGAAGACACAGAGGTGCTATTGTTTCAAAGCTAGTCGTTATACTTATACACACAACATTTTGTTGTTGGCTTTTCTATCTTTTTTGTTACTATTATTATATTAGTATTAAAAAGTAAACTGTAAAGACAGACAATGCTTGTAGTAGAATTCCTTTTGATCTTTTTATCATTACTATTGTATTGTATTAAAAGGTAATGCATTGATTGCATGTAAAGTACGCAGTTTTTTTGTTCTGAAGAAATATATTTTTCTTCTGTTTTGGAACAGATAGGGATGACAGCTGTATTTTTGTTCATTTTTATTTTGGGGTATATTTGTTACAGCCCAGTGAAGGAGCAGAGACAAGCAACGCAAGATAAATGAGTATCAGCAACAAGGAGTACAATTCATTTTCATTTATTGTGGAAGTGTTCAGATAATTTTCCCCTAAATGCCACAATACAAGCTTCCGAGACAGAAATACTGCTGACTTTAAGAGCTACCATAGCCTAACAAAATAAAAATGAACAAAAATACAGGCAACAATTAAAATAGCTCTTGAAGCTGGCATCACACATGAAGCAATTAAAGTCTTCACCTTATAAGTTAGAAAATAACTCATGGTCCATTGGTAATATTAAGGACTAACTTGACTGATGTGCATATATTAGTAGGATTATTTGCAAGTTACAACAGTGCATAATGGATTCTAACATGGTAACTGAGCTTAAGAGATATCTTCTTGTGGAGGAATATCCCAAAAATGCTGACAAACATCAGTGTTGCATCATAAAGAGGAGAGCCTCAAATTTCTGCATGATTGGTAAGGGAATAGCATAAACTATAAATCAAATAATTATGTGCAGTGTTTGCTGCCTGTAAATTTGACAACACTTAATAAAATTAGAGTGCTGTTAATGGTTTGTAAAACCATGGCAATAAAGCTACTTGAATCTTAATTTGTTAAGTGCTGATTTAGTCACTGTTCATGTAAGCACAATTATATATTTTGAAATATAGCCTTGATCCCAAAAATTACAATACAGTGTTCTTTGATAACTTTGATAACTGTGATCAGTAAGTCATTAGTGAGAGTAACAAAATCGTTTGTCCATATATATACGTATACACACACACACACACGTTGTGTTTCCATGTTTTATAGGGACATTCCATAGGCGTAATGATTTTTATACTGTACAAACTGTATTTTCTGTCGCCCTACAGCTACCCTACACCTAATCCTAGCCCTCACAGGAGACTGTGCAGACTTTTACTTTCTCCAAAAAAAAAAAAAACTCATTCTGTATGTTTTAGCCTGTTTCAAATGTCCCCACAAGGTCAAAATTTAATGGTATTACTATCCTTGTGGGGATATTTGGTCCCCATAACGTGATAAATACCAGGTACACACACACACACACACACACACACACACACACACATATATATATATATATATATATACACGTATATATATGATAGAGAGATAATGATACTGAGTGAATGCTCCTGACACAGTATACATCAAATACTTTTACTGCAAACTCTCTAAATTCCAGCCTCAGCCCAATCAAAAGTACCAGTACTTACTTAGAAACCTATACAAAGTAGCTAGAAAGAAATGCTAATTTTAAAAAAATATGTCAGATGGATTTAGGGGCTTTTGCATCTGAACTCTGAAACAAACAAAAAAGATACATGCAAGGACAGATAAATTACCTGAAATGGTTTAATTGTGTCAGGAATTTTCAAACACATAACAGTGGGGTCACAAATTCTGATACCCCTTTTAAATAGATTAGTAGTCTGTTTTTGTGACATTAGCTTCATGAACATTTTTAAATGTTTCTGTTGCATACAAGATGCAAAAATATGCTGCTCTGCAAACAATTGGATTGTGTTTTATCTCATGAAATAATTTGGTTTAATAAGCCTGTTAAATAACCAGAATTTCTAAACAAACATTCCACACAGCTACTTTAATTTTTATTTATTTATTTAGCAGTTAAAGAAACTGCACAAACATATATAGGAGAACATTCAAGAGGATCTACAGTAGCCTGCATAACACTTAAGGTTAAAACATAAGCAGAGGGAAAAAAATAAAAATAAAATAAAATAAAATAAAAAATAAGAGGTAGATTTTTATAAATGTAAAAGTATTAGAAAATGAAAAATAAATACAAATTATTTAATGTAACAGCTATACTGCGCATATTTAGACCAAAAATCTTTGGATAGCCTATAAAATAAAGGAGGTTACACATTACCAGACTGTACTGACGCGCTCATACAATGTGCAGAGGCGTCAAGCCCGTTCACGCGCGAACATTTTATGAACGTGTCACAGATCTCACCTATATTTTAAAGTTACGCTGTTTGCGTACCCAATCCGCCTGTGTGATCGAGTTTAAACCAAACAGTGACAACAGCGCCTACTAGGGTCACAGAATACGATGGTCACAGAATTTGGTGTAACACCGGCACCTCTGCTGATTCTTATGATTGGATTTGAGCTGTGTGCTGATTCAGCACTTATTGAGAGATATTGGTGGAACTGGTTAAAACTTGAACTAGTATGGAGGTAGGGAATGAAGATGGAGCCTTTGTGAAGTTCTGCTTTGGACATAAAGATCCCTAAAAGTGTAAAAGAATAGTAAAGTGCACAAACACAGGAAGAGATGGTTTTTGCATCATGCTGGATTGTATTCTTCTGAGAGCACTGACCATATTGTATTTCAGTGATTATTTTTTACCCCAACTGAATCACTTTTTCATATTCTTTATTGACTAATGTAGCCAAGTGGAGAAAATTAACAAAAGTTAATGTTAAGCATAAATGGGTTGTGGCTCCTTGTTGGTGTTGAGACACTTGCTTTGCGGCGCTCCAGCATGTAACACTTGTATACCAATCTCAGTATGACGGGAGCAGTGAACCAGTGATGGAGTACTCGAGTCCTGGACTCGGACTCGAGTCCGACTCGAGTCACTATTCTTTGGACTCGAGTCCGACTCGAGAATCCACTCTCTGGACTTGAGACTCGACTCAGACTCGAACCCTGGTAATGATGACTCGACTTGGACTCGACTCGGACTCTTCTTTGGTGACTCGGACTTGGACTCGGACTCGAACACTGGGACTCGAGACTCGACTCGGACTCGACAGTTGGTGACTCGACTACAACACTGCAGTGAACGCAACTAATGCTCTGAGTTTTGCACCAGTAGTCTGAATTGGGCAAGGTAAATGTACATCTTTTTATAGTAGTTGTGAACAAATCTCATTAAATATGTACGTGAGCATAGTATGCTAATAAGAAATGTTCCGTAGATTGTCTTTACGGACGTTTATTGATTGCATGTGCGAGGTGGATCAGGCTTGACCACGTTTTGAACACGTGCAAGGACTGGGTATGTACAAATAATGTTAATGCAATTTCATTTAGTCGATTTAAAGCCCAGTGTATTTTCCAGTTTAACGTGATTGAAATATGCATGTTAAAAACCGTTATGAGTGTTCCTAAAACATTTTTACCCTTATAAAGTTGTTAGAATGTACTAAAAAAATTGTTTCTTTACACTTAACATGTAATTTCATGAAAACTGTGTAATGGTAGGCTAATTTATTGTTGTCATTTTATTCAAATATTAGCCTCTACCGTATTTCACTTTTATTTTACTACATTTCATTTCGCTGTAATTCAACTCAGAAAGGCTGAGTTTTCCTGTAATTAAACCTTGAAATTTTTGATGGTGGTGAATATTCCTGGACTGTTTCTGGGATTTTTGAATTCACTGTTTGATCTCTTGGTTTTTGTCAAACAACCACAACAGAGACATAAGTCATTTAATTTTTTTTTATTAAAACTTTTGCATTATCTAATTCTCCCATCGATCGCTGTCCTTCCCAGAGACAGCTGTCAGAATAAAGCCCTCTGAAAGTGATTTTTTTGTATCCTGTGCTGCTTCCTTACAACCCACAGGCCACACTAAAAAGGTTGAGATTGTCATTATGCTGATATTTAAAATGCCTCTTCTTAATTTATTGTTGAAAAATGACAGTGGTTGTTAATAGAACTTAAATTCTCAGTGTCTCCCATCACTCAGACCTCTATTATGAAGCACTATTATGTTGCTTTGTCTAATTTCAGGCTTTTACCAAAACATTTTATCACAATAAAATGACTGTCTGACTAGAAATAAAGTCATTTAGAGTCATTATTATGAGAAAAACCAAACAATTTCTGTTCCAGTAAGTGTTCAATAATGAGAAGCGCTCTCCTGTCGTATCACAAGGACAGGACACTTATCATCTCGTTTCTGGAATAAGTGTTTTGCTGCCGTCTATTGGAAGACTAACGCATAGCAGAATAAAGCCCATCTGGTAACCTGTCATTAGAATAAATAGTTTTTTGCTGCCAACTTGTGGTTGAGTAACACATTGCTATATTTAACGCACAAGCCTATGTGCTAAATACTTGCTGTAGTAAATGAGCGCGGTTTATTTGCATTAGGACACTGATTTTTGTGCCATTTGTGACCGTAAATATTACATTTGAATGAACAATTCTAAAATCTAATAATAATTATAATTATAATAATTTTCCAGACTACAATAATATAAAACATTATAAATTAATATGATGGAAGAAGATTACTTACTACTTTTCCTGTCATGGTGTAGAAATTATTTAAGTGGCATGTCTTAAGGAATTTTTGTTTATTTATTGTAAGAGGAAAATGTTAAGTTTGAAGTGAGCAGTTATCAGTCTCTGGATCTCAGCAGGTGCTGATGCTGTAAATATCCTGGAGAGCTTCCTCTCTCTGAATCCTTTAATGTCTCCTTTATGATGTGTGACTATTTTTTGCCTCTGGCAGGGGTGTGTGTGTGTGGGTGTGTGTGTGCGCATCCTCAGTGTGACTTGATATGCAGGAGGAGGAGTCCTTTTCTGCGGTGACGTTCTTTTTATATATGGTGAAAATCAGAAATGCCTCTTGTGATTTGTCAGTGAAGTTGTTTGATGATTTCCTCTGTTCTGTCAAATAAGGTAATGATGAATGTGATTGGAAAATTTTGGGGCTTGTGCTCTTCTCTTTAGGGGGCTGACAGGAGTCAGTTTCTTTAGTGTGTTTGAGGGAGCAGAGCTTGTACTGCATTTTGAGCTGATGAAATAGTTCATTGAGCAGGAGATGGAGAGCTGTCTGATGCTTATATTTCTGTGCTATATTTTAAAACTCATCACTTCTGGTAGGTGTATGCTTCAAGGAGCTAAAAAGTAAAATAATCTCAAATCAAAAATTTATATGTAATAGTATTATGCTGCAGTTATGCTGTAATATATTTGTTAAAGCTGACATTTTCTTCCTGTTATTTTATTTTTTTTTTATCTTTTTTTTTTTTATTCCCCTTTTCACTCGCTCAATCTGTTATTTATCTATTGCACTAACAGACACTGTGAATGTGAGGTTGGTTGGTGGTCACAGTCACTGTGCTGGTAGAGTGGAGGTTCATCATAGAGGTCAGTGGGGAACAGTGTGTGACGATGGCTGGGATATGGCTGATGCTGCAGTGGTGTGTAGAGAACTGGATTGTGGAGAACCTGTAGATGCTCTGAGTGATGCTCACTTTGGACAAGGATCAGGACCAATCTGGATGAGTACTGTCTTATGTACTGGACGACAGTCAACACTGAAGGACTGTGGGTCATTAGGATGGGGTAAACACGATTGTGATCATAGTGAAGATGCTGGAGTCATTTGTTCAGGTGAGCTGTTCCAAATGATTACATCACTGAAAATTATCATCAACAATTATTAAATCACATAATTAACTCACATAACTAACTAACATAAGCTAAATGTGCGCACACAAAATACATCTAACACACATCTACAAACATCTATAGCTTTTAGAAACGTTGAAACATCTAATAGCATATCTTATCCATGAGTACTTTTAACCATTTATGCACTCCTCAATGTATAAACCCCTTCAATATTAAAGAAGTTTCTGCTCCTGTGAATGAATAGATATATAAATAAGATAAATAAATAAATGTATGTATTTGTGGTTTTATATTTTATTCCCTCTTCCATTGTTTTTGTTTGTTTGGTTGTTTGTTTGTTTGTTTGTTTTGTTCTGTTTTGTTTTTCTCCATAAATAGATTTCTGTTCAAGTGAAAAGAATTCCACTCATGTAGACGTTTAAAGTTATCACACAAAATATCAATATTTCCTGCAATGTATTTATGAATGTACTTATTATTATTATTATTATTATTATTATTATTATTATTCATCATCATCATCATCATCATCATCAAATTATTTAAATGATTTGTGTTCTTTTAGGAGTCAGGCTGGTTGGAGGTTCTCGCTGCTCTGGGAGGTTAGAGATACTTCATGATCAGACGTGGATGTCAGTGTGTGACGCTGCCTTTGACCAGCAGGATGCAGAGGTTGTGTGTAGAGAGCTGGACTGTGGGGCTCCTGTACAGGTGCTGGGAGCAGCTGCTTTTGGCAAAGGAGACACTCAGATGTGGACACAAGAGATTCAGTGCAGAGGAAATGAATCTCAGATTCACTTCTGTGTCAACATCACCATCACATGAAAACAATTGTTCTAATGACAATGATGTTGGACTGGTGTGTGCAGGTAGGAATTAATTCTGAGAATAATTTTTTTTAAAAAATTCTTTTTTTTTTTTTTTTTTTTTTGTGTTTTTTTTTTTTTTTTTTTTGCATCTTTGTATCTGCCCAATATTTCTTTCTCTCTGTTCTCTGTTCTGTCTTTTCATCTCTCATTCTCTCTGTTCATTATACAGACCGTGTGAATGTGAGGTTGGTTGGTGGTCACAGTCGCTGTGCTGGTAGAGTGGAGGTTCATCATAGAGGTCAGTGGGGAACAGTGTGTGGTGATTACTGGGATATGGCTGATGCTGCAGTGGTGTGTAGAGAACTGGACTGTGGAGAACCTGTAGATGCTCTGATTGATGCTCATTTTGGACAAGGATCAGGACCAGTCTGGATGTCTCTTGTGTTTTGTACTGGATCAGAATCTACACTAAAGAAATGTGGGACAATAGGACAGGGTGGACAAAGCTGTGGTCCTAGTGAAGATGCTGGAGTCATCTGCTCAGGTAAAGTTTTAAACATGTCCTTATGACGAGCCATCTACCCTAAATCAACCTCTCATTAATATTTATATATTTTTTTTTATTTAAATGCTGTTTAACTGTTCATTTCCAATTTTTTAAATTGGTTTTCCTTAATCATGCATAAGGCATAATGAATATTTATAAAGAGTGCTTATTGGCTGACAAACAATGATGAAAATTATTGCTAAAAAAAAATTTTTTTAAACCAGATTAAAAAAAAAAAAAAAAAAAATTCAGTATATAATAATAATCAGGTCTAAAATGTACATCATGTATGTGTGTGTGTGTGTGTATGTATATATATATATATATATATATATATATATAATATGTGATATTACAGTGCACAGCATAAATACACCCAAGTACACCCCCTCTTAAATATAAAGATGTATTTTTTTTAATGATCACTAATACAATTCATGGAAAGATGGCAAAATTTAAATCTATTAAACATATACTTAATAAAAACAAAATATATGCCAATATTTTCTGTAAGATAAGTAAATTAGCCAATTTTGTTTAAAAGAAGGATTACAGAAATGAGTACTCTAGATTTAATTCAACAAATGTATAATATTCTAGTGCTTAGCATGTCCTCCAGAACCTTAAGTATACTGCTCTGACCCTTCTTGGCACTGAGTGTACAAGTTCATGACAAATTTTCACATCTGTCCTGTTTAACTCCTGGAGAACTACCTCCTTAAATGCCCTGATCTTTAATGGGTAGTTTTGCTCAGCTCATCTCTACAGAATCCCTCACAGCTGCTCAAGTGTGTTAAGATTGAGTGAAATACATGTCCACTGAAGGATTTTCACCTTGGGAGAATGAATATCTGTATTGTCATGCTGAAAAAATGCCCAATAATGCAGGGAATGAGGGGAGGGTAGAATCTTCAGTTTCAGTTTTTGTATTACATCACACAGTGGTGTGTGAATTCAGGACAGCATTGATAAAGCGCAACTCCCTCACACCTTCAGCACTCATACATCCCTATATAAGAACTTTGCTACCACTAAACGTCATTGTTGGTATCAGGCACTTCTCACTGTACTCCTCCTCTAGCAACACCAGAACATTTTGGATGCTTTTGGATCCTAAATGATTGACTTGGTCTCTTAAGACAAGAGTATGGATTCCCAGAAGTCTATATTTTGTAAATATGGGCCTTGGAAGAGGTTAAATGAGTTTATTGTGCTTTGGCTACAGCAGGTAATTCTAGTGGTGACAACAATCATGCATGTCACTTCTGGAGGTTGTACTCTGTGAGATAAAGTGTCACATAGCTTTTGCTGGCTCTGAGACAAGCATGGTATTTCTTCTGCTCTTTTTCTAGCAAAAATTCACATATCACTAAATGAAAATTTAAGTTTAATGATTATTTCAGGCCTTGTCATTGCCTTTTTCTGCTAATTTTCAGTCACAATGGCAGTTCTCACCCTGCAAATTTTCATTGTGACAAACAAAGTATAATTCAGTTTTTAGAGGTTTTGTAAGTCAAAAAAATTGTTTGTCTTTTTGCAAAGGTGGGATTAAGCGTACTGCACTTCCCATTCATATGGTATCTGTACTGTGTGATTTTTCAATTCATCGGCGTCAAGGCTGCTTGGTTAAAGACTGATTTAGGACATTCAGCTGCACTGATTTTTGCAACACAACATTTTATCACTTTGATAAGAAAATCTTATTTTGCTGAATAATTTTGACATTCTTTTTGGTAATTGATCAAGCAGGCTTGTTGGAACATTATATCTTTAAACTCTAACATGTCTCCTAAGTAAAGAGTGAAATTGCTGCAATTTAAAGTTTTAGAGGGGGTGCACTCAACATTTATCACTGTAAGAAAATCTTAACACTCAATAATTTTAGGTTATAATGTTAAAATTGTTACCATTAGGTTTCATGAACAGACAAAGAGTCATCATTTTAAGTTTTAGGGGGGGGGGATCATTTAATCTGTAATGATAATGTTAACATTTTTACCATTAGGTTTCATGAATGGACAAAGAGTCATCATTTTACATTTATTAATCTAGGGCAATGATACTTTCTACATTTCTGAGTAATAGTATATTTATTTAATGACACTATCTTAAATAAATAAATGTTTTAAAATAATTTAAAAAAGTTAATTATTAGGTTGTGATACCCAATGCATTAAAATGGTATTAACCAACTGAACCATATTAAGTGTTTTTTTTTTTTTTTTTGTTTTCAAATTTTTTTTTTTTTCTTTTTTCTTTCTTTCTTTGTTCAGGTGTCAGGCTGGTTGGAGGTTCTCGCTGCTCTGGGAGGTTAGAGATACTTCATGATCAGACGTGGATGTCAGTGTGTGACGCTGCCTTTGACCAGCAGGATGCAGAGGTTGTGTGTAGAGAGCTGGACTGTGGGGCTCCTGTACAGGTGCTGGGAGCAGCTGCTTTTGGCAAAGGAGACACTCAGATGTGGACACAAGAGATTCAGTGTAGAGGAAATGAATCTCAGATTCACCTCTGTCCAACATCACCATCACATGAAAACAACTGTACTCATGACAGTGATGTTGGACTGATGTGTGCAGGTTGGAATTAAAATGTAGTATTTTTTCTGATTTTAAGTGGTTTTTCCATCTCACCTTGATGTTTCTTTCTCTATGTCTTTCAATATTTCTTTATGGTTCATTATCTCTGTTCAATATACAGACCGCCTGAATGTGAGGTTGGTTGGTGGTAACAGTCGCTGTGCTGGTAGAGTGGAGGTTCATCATAGAGGTCAGTGGGGAACAGTGTGTGATGATGGCTGGGATTTGGCTGATGCTGCAGTGGTGTGTAGAGAACTGGACTGTGGAGAACCTGTAGATGCTCTGAGTGATGCTCATTTTGGACCAGGATCAGGACCAATCTGGATGAGTTTTGTCTTTTGTACTGGATCAGAGTCCACACTGAAGAACTGTATATCAGCAGGATGGGGTAAACAGCTTCAATGTGATCATAGTAAAGATGCTGGAGTCAATTGTTCAGGTGAATGAGACTGATCTTCAAAACATTTTTTTTCACTAAACAGTCTTGCCACTCTTGCCTTGTTTATTAACCATCTATTATCAAATTAAAACAGGGGCATTTAAAGCCAAAATAGCACTTTGTCTATAATAGGTTGTTGTTCTTTCCTGTGCAAACACAACACCTTTTCTTTCCTTCTAAATATGGCTTATTACATAAATGAAGACTGTAAATTCATGTTTATATGAAAGGGATATTTGTGGTGACTAGTTATCTTTGGATATCACATCTGACAACCTGTCACGGCACTAGTGTGTTGTGGCACATGGGGAAACACTGCAGTACCACCAGAGTACTTCAGGTGCCGGTGGTCCACTGCATTCTCCACAATACAACACTCAAATGGTTCAACTTGTTGTGCAAATTGTGTTTAGTATAAATTTTGTGTGTGTGTTTTCTTTGGAAGGGCACAATTAATAAGTGAATTTTGCTCATTGGCTTAAATGTCATATGTTTTTGGTATAAAATGTAACCTGAATGTGATATTCATTTTGTCTTTTTCTTTTAACAAATTGACACAATTTCATTAAATTCTAAAAATCTATTTAAATCTTGTGCATATTACATATATACTTAAACTTTTTAATAAATCTGTTTTGTATGGTTTTATTTAATATGAACAGATCATACTAATTCCAGACTTATTAATGGATCTCACCTGTGCTCTGGGAGGTTAGAGATATTTCATAATCAGACATGGATGTCAGTGTGTGACGCTGCCTTTGACCAGCAGGATGCAGAGGTTGTGTGTAGAGAGCTGGACTGTGGGGCTCCTGTACAGGTGCTGGGAGCAGCTGCTTTTGGCAAAGGAGACACTCAGATGTGGACACAAGAGATTCAGTGTAGAGGAAATGAGTCTCAGATTCACCTCTGTCCAACATCACATGAAAACACCTGTTCTCATGACAATGCTGTAGGAGTGGTCTGTTCTGGTTGAGTATAAATATTTTCCATATCTTTGTGTATGTAAGAGATTATATACAACTATGTACACAGAATACACATGTTGCTTTTTAGTTAATTGCTTAGAAATATACTTTATAGATTTTAATCACTGAATTGTAATTTCTTTATAGTCATGCAGTCATGTACATTGAGACATATACAAGCATTCTCTAGGCAGAATATTTTTTTTTATTTTTGTTATTAAAGATGTGTCAATTGGCAGACCTAACTGAATAATTTGCTAGCTTATTATACAAGATTTCAAGCATAACCATATATATCACAATGAACAGTCAGTTATTTAATTTTATTTACATTGCTTAAATGCAACCTGGCACTACAAAAAGTGTAACACTACAGTAACATACTTTTTTTCAAAACAAAAATGTGACTATGTAATTGGTTACTTTAATGTTGTAAGGTTTACAGTATCTTTTTAAAAGTAACATAGCTTAGCATTGTTTGTTTTATTCATAAATGAGTTTAACTGCTCTATTTACTTGCCTCATGTTTAACACTTTAAATAAACTCTTATGCCCAGGTTACACTGATCTCAGATTGGCAAATGGCTCAGACTCCTGTTCTGGTCGAGTTGAACATCAGTACTTTAGAAAATGGGGCACAGTGTGTGATGCATGCTGGGATATGAGAGCTGCCAGTGTCCTCTGTAGACAGCTGAATTGTGGGATTGCTGTGTCTGTTGTGGGATCAGACTGGTTTGGAGAGGGAAGTGGTGAAATCTGGGCTGATGTGTTTGATTGTGACGGGAATGAAACAAAACTCTCAGAATGTTCCATCTCTTCATGGAGTCGAGCTGAATGTTCTCATAGACGAGATGTTGGAGTCATCTGCTCTAGTAATTGTTTTCATTTATTTCTTCCTTTATTTATTATGTAAAATGTAATATTGATGTAAAGCACATTTTCAAACTTGCAATAATTTAGTAAAGCATCAGTTCCTCTCTTCAGATTCCTCTCTGGCTCTTCATGATGGTCTGGTGCGGTTGTCTGGAGAGAGACAGTGTGAGGGGGAGGTGGAAGTTTTCATCCATCAGGTCTGGAGGAGAGTTCTGCTGGACTCCTGGAGTCTCACTGAATCCTCTGTGGTCTGCAGACAGCTGGGCT
>NW_026129360.1:0-61851 GCF_022985175.1 Labeo rohita | reverse complement strand
GGGTCATTGGATGCAGAGTTCACTTTTACATGTTGTTTGAACATTATTGTGTGTTTTCAGTGTATGTACACATCTACCCTATAATGATAAAAATCCATGCAGTGGTTTTTAATTAATCTGTAAAAATAATATCCCCTTTTTCAAATCGAGTCATTCTCAGATGGCGTCACACCGACAGAGACCGCTCCCACGATAGTTGATTGACATGAGCGTCTTACCTCAGACCCACCCTAAATCAGCTGTAACAGTCTGACCTCCATTGTTTCGATGCTGGAGCAAGATGTAAATTAGACAAGAATATCTCCAATTGAGCTTTTGGGGTGTTGTGTTGCTGGATGTAATAATGAATATAGTGGTAGTTATTTACTCCTGACATCTGAGCCAGTAATGCAGTGGATTAACGTTACATTTGTTTGTGAATGGAATGCACCTCCCGATCTACATAAATGCATCTATGTTCGTGCAAATCATTCCTGATCCAGCTTCACCTACAGCAGAGATGAGTACGAGGTTTTTTTTTTATGAATCTCTGCAATCCCCTTTCTAATAATGTGCTAGTTAGCAATTTTCGCGGCTAAAGTAAACAGTCTCTTAGAGCACAGCTTGTCACTCTCCAGAAAGAAGAGAGGGGCAGGCCGAGCAGAGTTCATTTGCATTTAAAGAAACACTCCCTCAGAATGGGATGATTTTTGCACACTACTATTGAAAATTTTTAACCAAAGTATATTATAGACTTTTCATTAAGACCTTAAGAAATCATATCAACTTGTGGAAAATGGGCATCCAATGACCCCTTTAAAGATTTCACTCATTTTATTGGCAAATTTGGTGACCTCCTCAACTGACAGAGTGTCCTCCACACTCTTGTGAATCTGAAAAGAAACATTTTGAGTACTAAATTTAATTTCTCAAGTTCTTTTAATTACTTTAATACATACTGTGGTACTACGGTAGAACAGGACAGTATTTCTTAATAATAATAATTTCGTGGTCACCTGGCGCTTGGTGCGAAGCTCAAACATAACTGCATCGAGGTGTTTGTCCCATTCATTATGCTTGTCACCAAGCTTGCACAGTGATCTGAGAAGACATTTAAGATAAATAATTTTAATGTGATCAGGGTATCAACCTGCATTCCCTTGACCCTTGACCTTGCATGACCTGACATGCGTGACATTCAAGCTACCATTAGAACTACAGGAATTGGCTCATGCAGAGCATAGCCAGGGGCAACATCAACAAGGTTGTCATATAGACAGTTTAAATTATTTGGAAACATACCTTTGTATTGTTCCATTCATTCGTTCAACAAGCCCATTTGTCTGCGGAAAGTATGGTGCACACAGAGACCTTTCAATGTGGAGAATTTGGCAAATATGTCTGTTGAGCTACAGATATCAACAAATGAGTTCCTTGAAGTTCACAGGGGAAAAATGAAAGAGGGTGATACAGAGAAGGGCAAGAATTGAAAACAACCTTACTAAAATAGACAAATTAAAATTATAATTATGAACATGCTAGCATGTACAACTTGCCTTATTGACAAATTCTGTTCCCTGATCAGTGAGAACCCTTTTTGGTGCCTAAAATCTGGTGTATGAATTTATCAATTCACAAACAATCTGTGACTTCTCTGGCTGTTTTTTATTTTAATGGATAGGCCTGGGGCCATTTTCTCATATAATCAATTATGGCACATATATACTGATTGCCACTTTCTGTTGTAGTCAGTTTGCAGATGAAGTCCATTCGTACAAGTTCAAATGGTTGTTTAACCTACAAATAAAAATAAATAAGTACATGAATAAATAAATAAATAGTTGATTACTAATAATTTGAACAGGGCCATTCTAAGACAAAACAAACTGTTCTATTATCTCGGAGTAAGTGAATGATGTTTGTATGCTTTAGTTTTTATACAAGATTAAAGTGATGAGAAATTCAATGTACTCATTGTATATATGTGGGTCATGAAGAAAGCATACCACAATTGGGATGTAATCACATGGCTGTTTTACTGAGGACCTGCTGGCCTGATAGGATTCACACTGTGCCACATTTGTAAAAACAGTACATCATTGTAAGTTATAAGTCAGAGAGAAACATTTAATGTATGGCAAGATCAATGAATTAGGTCATACTATTACCTAAGTCTCAATGTCCTTTGACATACCAGGCCAAAAAAACCTTGTTGATATTGCATTTAGAGTTTTTTTTTTCTGTGTGAGCTCCAATGCTGCTGGCATGAAACTTCTTTAAAATATGATTTGGGTGTTATTAAAAATCCTAGTAGGCCTAGCTATTTTCTAACTTTCGTTTGGGTGCTTTCATGTTCCTGTCTCCATAGAAATTCATGTTAAAACTGACTGAATCGACTGAATTGAAACCTTTTTAATATACCTAAATATAAAAAAGTTTACCGTCATATTATTGTCTCAGAAAATATGACTTTAACTAGAAATACCAGAGACTGGAAATACGAAGAACCGTTGGAATGAAGACGTCCATGTTCAGAAAAAGGCGGATATAACTTGGATTTCTGAACTTTTTTTTTCACAATATAGGCATCCTTGCATGAGCCACACTCGTGGCACAACATTTGCAACAACGCAAGCTGAATTTGCTCAGGAAATTTGCTCTGGACTGATCTTCACACGTCGGATGGCTGCAGGGATGCTGTCGCTGCAGAGGCTTCTCCAACGGCGGTGGCAAGCAGAGCTTCTTTCCCTGGCTTCTTCCTCAGCTTCTTATAGAGCCAGCAAAGAGATGATCCTCGTTGCTGAAGGACAAATGATCTGATGAATGGCGCTGCAAGCCGACTTATATAATGGTCGGCTCCACCCTTACTGGCGGGCTGAAGCACCATTGGTTTGTGCAGCTACACAAACGTGAACAAATCAGGCTTCAGTTTGGAGTAAAACAGGAATTTTCCTCATATGCGTCTTTGACGCAACGGGAGAGAACATTCAAAAGGGAACTGTTGATTTCATATTACCTTATGTGTACTATCATGACAGAACTTGTATTTTATGTTTGAGAATTGATTTGTTGACTTTGACTTTTAGTAACAAGTTGTAAAGGAATTAACTATACCTTATGGTTCAAGCATCCAACGCAAAGTGGAAGTCAATGTGCAGGAAAGGATGTAATGCCATACAAACATTGAATTTTCAGTTTTTCTTTCCGGTTTTAACTTTTTTTTATATGTGCTTTTCCATGACGAACAGAAAACAACTGACTACCAAGAAGAATCAAGTGATATTGGCATTGAGAACATCGGCGAAAGACATTAGACATGGCAAAGACATTAGAGAGAATGAAATTATGAAGAAAACACCCAGCAATAAAAGCTGTGTATCTCCTTCATGTTCAGTGTCAGAATAAAGTGAGAAAGCACTACATAAACAGAACAGAAAAGAGTGTAAGTAGTTCCTTCTAGCTCTTAAATCGAAACATGGTTTAATGATTGCCCCAACTTTTCAATCACCTTCAGCTGTGATGGTATACCTTTATTCACATCTTCACAGTCCATTGTGCACTTTAAATGATCTGAGATTGGACCATTGGATCTGAGATGTTAACTGTTGTGGTTTGGAGCTAAAAAGCCCCCAATGAACATCTATCTTGACCCATTTGTGAAGGAGTGCACAGATCTACATGAGTGTGGCTTTGATTGGGGTACATCTGATGGTGTGCATGGTACCAGCAATGTATATGCTTTAATACTTCTAAGTGATTCTGTTGCCCATCCACTCCTGCAGAACTTTAAGCAGTTCAATAGGGAGTTTGGATGTTCTTTTTGTCTTCAGAAAGGAACGCTTGTTGAATGTGGTCAGGGAAAGGCCAGGGTTTACCCATTTGAGGAAAACGTGGAACTTAGATGTCAAAGTAAGACTTTGGAGCTAGTTACGGCTGTTGAGCTTGTGGTTGAGCTCCTCACCGAGTGCTCACAAATAAGCACAACGGGAGCGTTTGAAAGCCACGTGTGTCAGTGGATCCCTAATACATCTGCATATAGACGGATCCGCTGACAGACACGGCTTTCAAATGCTCCCGCTGTGCTTATTTGTGAGCGCTCGGTGAGGAGCGTAAAGTGCTTATCATTGTAGCCAATCACAGTCATGTCTGTTGAGCGCGTGAACACTATGGCCAATCAGCGATGTTTAAAAATCGGCTCAACAGCGCTCAAATGTGAGCGGGAAATGGACGTTTTTAAAATTTCAGTACCGAAAGTACAGAATCCGGTACCGTTTGACAGCCCTACTGACAACACATTCTTTTCAATTAAGACATTCATGCAGACAGATGTTGGGAATGGCAGTGCTTTTTATGCTATTGGTTGCTTTTTTGAGGAGGGAAAGCACAGCATTTCAGCTTGTGTTCAAAATCCGCTATGCTTTTATCCAGTGAAGAAGGTGCTGTCTCACCTAACTGCTGTACATGCCTTAGCAATTGAACAGAAATGTTTGTACATGCCTTTGGAACAGCACAGATATTATGACTTTTCTCAATGATTATGAAGTAACAGTTTAATGTTTTTATGTCTGACATCAGTGACATCAGTTTTTTGCAGCTCTGCCAAGCTTTGTTAAAAGCACCCAAGTTCCTTTTCTTTAAATGCTAGTGGAGAACCCAGGTTTACATAGATGCAACAGTGGCAGTCAAGAGAAATGTTTAAAGGGGTCATCGGATGCCCATTTTCCACAAGTTGATATGATTCTTTAGGGTCTTACTGAAAAGTCTCTAATATACTTTGATAAAAATTCTCAATGGTTTTGTAAAACAACACCCATTTTACCTTGCCAAAATCAGCTCTGCAAAAATCATCTCATTCTAAGGGGTTGTTCCTTTAAATGCAAATGAGCTCTGCTCACCCCGCCCGTCTGTAAGTGAAGCTGGATCATGAATGATTCGCGTGAACAGACGGATATATGTTGATCGGGAGGTGCATTTACTTCACAAACAAACGTAACTTGATCTACTGCATGTTCAGCGGCTCAGATGTCGGGAGTAAATGACGACCACTATGTTCATTATTACATCCAGCAACACAACACCTCCATCGCTCAATCGGAGATATTCTTGTCTAACTTACATCCCTGCTCTGGCATCAAAACATGGAAAGTTACTGGACTGTGACAGCTGGTCTAAGGTAAGAGCTCATGTCAATCAACTTTTGTGGGAGCGGCCTCTGTCAGTGTGACAGCACACCGACAGGCATCTGAGAATGGCTCGATTTGAAAAAGGGGATATTATCTTTACAGATTAATTAAAAACCACTGCATGGATTTTTAGCATTATAGGGTAGATTTGTACATACACTGCCAACACATATTAATGTACAAACAACATGAAAAACTTAGCATCCGATGACCCCTTTAAGTTAAATGTGTGGTCCCTAGATTTTTGTTTTGTTTTTTGTATGTAGAGACATATTAACTGTGATTCTGTATGTATCAGCATAAGTAGTGTATGTATGAGTATGTATGTATATATTTTCTTACATATAGAAATTGATGTATGGTTTTTAATTATATGAAAAAAAAGTATTGTTCTATTTACTTAATAGAATTTGTGTAGTATTTGTTTTTATGAGCCAGTTAAGCTAAGGTAAAAAAAAAAATAAAAAATAAAATAATAATAAATTAAACAAGAAAAAGTTAATTTATTAAAAAATTGTGCTAATTCTAAAATGGGGTGGAAATTGAAATTAAATGTGGATTGTTAAAAAGTTGTTAAATTGTGTAAAAGTTCAAGCTTTTCAAAATACTTGTCACAGCACTTACATATTGCTGCTCTTTTGTTGGTTTGATTGCATCTACTGTCCTCATTTGTCTATTTGTTTTACTGAAAGACTGTTTGTAAAATTGCATCAACTTTATAGGTTGATGACATCAAGAAACTGTGCAAAGCCTGTGGCATTAATTCTTGTTTGTCCAAAAACAAACCTTATCCTCAGGCTTCATAATGAAATCAGGAGTAGGAGCTCCTATAATAAATTGTTTGAGAAAGTCTGGGGTGCATCAGGTATGGAACCAAACTCCAGCTATGTTAAAAAAAAAAAAAATGTTTGGTAGTGAATTTCGCTTTTGCCAACATAGGGAGGTGAAATATGGTAGTCATGGCCCTGGTGAAAAAACCAGCATATGCTGGTAGGTATGTTTTGATGCTGGAATGCTGGTTAGGTAGGTTTTGATGCTGGTTTAAGCTGGTCCTTTGCTGGTTTATGCTGGTCCTTCGCTGGTTTTTGCTGGTCATGTTGCTGGTCAAGGACCAGCATGAACCAGCAAAGGACCAGCATAAACCAGCTAAGGACCAGCATAAACCTACCTAACCAGCATCCCAGCATCAAAACATACCTACCAGCATATGCTGGTTTTTTCACCAGGGAGGTACTCATGTCACAGCTGACATTATGATTCTTGGATCACGTGTCAATTAATGTGTGGTTATGAGTACATCACATAAGAAAGACTGGTGGGAACTTATAGAACCTCTTACTGTATTATCAAACCAAGGAAGACACAAGTTGTAATAAAATACATTTTATTAACAAAAGATAGACAAGAGTAATCAACAACTACTAAATGAATACCATGAATAAAAAAGGAATAAAGTGCATGAGATGCATAAAATGCAAGTGATTAGGTTGGGTGTTGCTATGTCAGAGCTACGTTATCTGGAAAAATAAACTGTTGCTAACTGTTGCTCCTCAAATAAGGTGAAGAACCTAATTATGCATCAAACAAAAGAGTGTAAGATTTGTTATCAACTGCAGTCAGCTATATAATACCTAATGTTAATTAGAAAATTATATACTGATAATATACAACAATGCCAAGGTGTCTGGAAAAGGTTTGGAAGTGATATTTACGTTCGCTGTGGTTGAGTGAGCCTATATGTGACCCTGGACCACAAAACCAGTCATACGGTTCCATTTTTTGAAATTGAGGTTTTTACATCACCTGAAAGCCGAATAAATAAGCTTTCCATTAATGTATGGCTTGTTAGGATGGGACAATATTTTGCCGAGATACAACTACTTCAATATCTGAAATCAGCCTTTGCAAAAAAATCAAAATATTGAGAAAATCGGCTTTGAAGTTGTCCAACTGAAGTCCTTAGCAACGCATATTACTAATGAAGGGAAATAAATGAAATTTACACCATTGATTTACCACAAGTAAACCTTTATACACACAAAATTTCATAAAAATATTTCACCAGGAACATAAAATTTACACTTGACTTTTTCACATTTTTTCATATGCTCTCAATCAGGGATGAGGTTATAGTCTAAATCTTAAGCCACATCTGACCTTAAACAGTCCACAAAGTTCTTTTATTGTTTTGCCATTGTTTCAGTGGCCTAGTGAGGGCTTCGACTTCTGTCTTTCGGTGGCTGACCACGCACGTGACCCAGCTGAGCATCTTTAAGTTTGCTCCAAGACCAAGTTCACCACAAAGTCCATTCCTCCAGCACTTTTGTTGTCAGAATCATCAACTGGTAGGACCTCAGGCCTTGGACAAACAGTCTCCTTGTAGGGATCATCAACGAAAGGGCGGATGTTCTTATACAGATACTGTTGCCTCTGGAAGGTGAAGAAGGTTTGCTCAGTGCTGAAGAAGGTTTGCCAGTCACACACTGGGACTTCTGTTGTACCATCCAAAAAACCAGTCAGGCACAAATTTGGTGTGCCCAGCAATAAGGAAGTTCAAGGTTATGCTCCTGTGCAAGCTCACTGCAACTCTCCAGACACAATACAATACAAGGACAAAACGGTTTTTGTTTTGCCCTGAGCAATTATCGCAGTGGAGATGCACATCTGTTTCTCCAGTGCCATAATTGCTGAAGAAAAAATGCAGGTATGAAATCACCGCATTTGAGCCTTTACTAATAAGATGGGCTTCATCAACCAGAAAGTTCACCTGCCGAGGAAGCCCCCCACAGCGGACACCAAACAACCCATACTTCCTTGGAACCAGAAAATAAATTGGTCCTGGCTGCAGGGAGTTACTTGGCAGGTGGACTTGCTGGGCATAGTCAAACGAGTAGTGCATAGTGATGTTGCAACTACATGGCTGATTACTGCTTAGGTCTTTGATGTTGTTCTCAGCACACACTTTCTTGGCCTCTGTGACCATGTAGTTGTACAGGGACCTCTCAGTTTGAACAGTCAATAGATGCTTCTCTTGTTGTGCAACACAGTCTCTTTTCTGGGCATCTGTCAAATTTGCACTACGGAAGATGAGACTATTATTCTCCTGGCAAACCCAACACAAGTCCGTCATTGGCTTGGCCGTGATAATAAAAGGGCAGACTTTCTTCCAAAGCTTAAAGAAGTTGCTGTCTCCCATTATTCTGTGTCCTGAAAGGAACAAATACAAGAATCTGATAAAGTAAAGCAACACAATACACTGTGGTAAAACAAATAATTTTCTAAATTATTCCAAAGGCTTAAAATGTTACTGCTCTCTATAATACCAAATTCAACAATAATTATTTACCTGTATTTTCAAGACCTTGAAAATAGCAATTGTCTGTCGCAATTGTAGACCAAAATCTTTGTGTGAGATGAAGGCAGAAGCTGTATTTCATACCTCTTGAAGCCAGGAACCCTCCCAGGAAGGACCAGTGGATTTTCTGATGCATAATTTGTCAGGAACCTTACAGCTCGCTGTATATATTCAAATTCTAGTGATCGTGTATTATTTTTTCTCCCACCAGAGTTCTTTTCCTTTGGCTCAAGTCCATGCTCTTTATAATGTGAAAGCAGACCTGTGAGGCGATCTTGGCTTAGCCTGGAATTTTAAAAAAAAATCCATTTGTGTGTGTGTGGAGGGGGGTACAGACTGAAAGCAGCATTGAGCTTTTTGTTACAAACTGTAAGTGGTGGGTCATTCTTAGTTTACTTACATGTGGAGGAATTTGAAAGTCTCGCGGCATAACTGCTTTCCTTCCAGCCAATAGTAAGTCCTCTGTCGCTGATGAGAAGTTTGTTCCTTCCTGTTTGTTAAGTTTGTAATCTCAGAGTTGTTGATTGAACATGAAATCTTCCCCAGGAGGATGAGCATTTGGTCCCCTGAAAATGAAACAGCAACTTTCAAACTAGCTAAAAAAAAAGAGATTGTCTTACATTATTGAATTTCTTTGTTTTTCATTGGACAATACACTTCTATTCTATTCTATTCTGTTCTTTTCTATTTTACATTCCTGACATCATGCTTGTTAATGAAAAAACAGTTTCTTAAACAGAAATCTGATTAAACTGTTGAAATCTTAGCAAGCACGAGGTACATGATGATTTATAAAATTGTCCTGGTAGTGACTTGTCTGTACAACTTTCATTAATATACATACATATACAGTGGGTACGGAAAGTATTCAGACCCCCTTAAATTTTTCACTCTTTGTTATATTGCAGCCATTTGCTAAAATCATTTAAGTTCATTTTTTTCCTCATTAATGTACACACAGCACCCCATATTGACAGAAAAACACAGTTGACATTTTTGCAGATTTATTAAAAAAAGAAAAACTGAAATATCACATGGTCCTAAGTATTCAGACCCTTTGCTGTGACACTCATATATTTACCTCAGGTGCTGTCCATTTCTTCTGATCATCTTTGAGATGGTTCTACACCTTCATTTGAGTCCAGCTGTGTTTGATTATACTGATTGGACTTGTTTAGGAAAGCCACACACCTGTCTATATAAGACCTTACAGCTCACAGTGCATGTCAGCAAATGAGAATCATGAGGTCAAAGGAACTGCCTGAAGAGCTCAGAGACAGAATTGTGGCAAGGCACAGATCTGGCCAAGGTTACAAAAAAATTTCTGCTGCACTTAAGGTTCCTAAGAGCACAGTGGCCTCCATAATCCTTAAATGGAAGACGTTTGGGACGACCTGAACCCTTCCTAGAGCTGGCCGTCCGGCCAAACTGAGCTATCAGGGGAGAAGAGCCTTGGTGAGAGACGTAAAGAAGAACCCAAAGATCACTGTGGCTGAGCTCCAGAGATGCAGTTGGGAGATGGGAGAAAGTTGTAGAAAGTCAACCATCACTGCAGCCCTCCACCAGTCGGGGCTTTATGGCAGAGTGGCCCGACGGAAGCCTTTCCTCAGTCTAAGACACATGAAAGCCTGCATGGAGTTTGCTAAAAAACACCTGAAGGACTCCAAGATGGTGAGAAATAAGATTCTCTGGTCTGATGAGACCAAGATAGAACTTTTTGGCCTTAATTCTAAGCGGTATGTGTGGAGAAAACCAGACACTGCTCATCACCTGTCCAATACAGTCCCAACAGTGAAGCATGGTGGTGGCAGCATCATGCTGTGGGGGTGTTTTTCAGCTGCAGGGACAGGAGGACTGGTTGCAATCGAGGGAAAGATTAATGTGGCCAAGTACAGGGATATCCTGGACGAAAACCTTCTCCAGAGTGCTCAGGACCTCAGACTGGGCCGAAGGTTTACCTTCCAACAAGACAATGACCCTAAGCACACAGCTAAAATAATGAAGGAGTGGCTTCACAACAACTCCGTGACTGTTCTTGAATGGCCCAGCCAGAGCCCTGACTTAAACCCAATTGAGCATCTCTGGAGAGACCTAAAAATGGCTGTCCACCAACGTTTACCATCCAACCTGACAGAACTGGAGAGGATCTGCAAAGAGGAATGGCAGAGAATCCCCAAATCCAGGTGTGAAAAACTTGTTGCATCTTTCCCAAAAAGACTCATGGCTGTATTAGATCAAAAGGGTGCTTCTACTAAATACTGAGCAAAGGGTCTGAATACTTAGGACCATGTGATATTTCAGTTTTTCTTTTTTTAATAAATCTGCATAAAATGTCAACAATTCTGTGTTTTTTCTGTCAATATGGGGTGCTGCGTGTACATTAATGAGGAAAAAAAATGAACTTAAATGATTTTAGCAAATGGCTGCAATATAACAAAGAGTGAAAAATTTAAGGGGGTCTGAATACTTTCCGTACCCACTGTAAATAACTGTAATTAATCTTAATTAATTGTAATTATTTATATACATTTCCCTTTTGAGCTAAATCGCTACATAGTCCAGTGTAAATTTCTTATTTACCTGTACTTCTGATGAAGTCCCCTCTTCTGTAGTCTTTGGTGAATGTGACATAGAACTGTCATCCTAAGAAAAACAAAACTTCTTAACATACATAATTTGAACTATCAATAGCAAGTATAACAACCAAAACATATAGAAATAGAACTAAAATAGAAATAGGTCATGATACCTGTATTTCATTGGATATAGACTGCCCTGTCCTGAGTGGTAGATTGTCCTGGATGAGGGGACAAAATGAACTAATAAATGTGAATATGAAAGAGGATGTTATTTAAGAAATGCAGATTCAAGTATTAAGAGTTGGTTCTTTTCAAAGCAAGAAATCTCACATTAGTGTTTGGTGATTGTGACTGTTCTTTCCTTTCAGGGATGTGCGACATATCCTATACAAAGGCAATACATAAGGTTAAAATAATAAAAGCCTTTGGTAATCTTCAGTATCCAAATGCTTACTGACAGCTGGAGGACGTTTAAACAAAACGTTTCACCTTTTTTTCTATGGATGGTGACTCTCTTGCGGTTTCTGGTTGTAACAGTATATTGGGACAACATTATTCAATTATGTGAAAGAAGAAGAAGAAAAAACAGGCCTGTATCAATAGATTAATACAATTTTCTCCAAAATGTCTACCTGGAGCCCTGTATCTGTGGGGGTGGATTCTTCATTCCCATTAGGATTGTGACGATGAGGAAATTTCCCCACCGGTTAATCGACATGTGACAACACCGGTAATACCGGTATCACCGTGGGGGTGGGGGTTTCCTCTTTTTTTCTGCGTTTAAATAGCTTATAAATGCGTGCGTATTATACTTTCACTTTCAGTTTTGCGGGAATTGGCAATTCGGCGTCAATTGTTTGAATGGACGACAACGAAAGTACAAAAAAAAAAAAAAAAAAAAATCACTGATATTAAACAGAACTTTTATTAACATAACGAAAAAAAAACACAACGCCATTCTCTTTCTGTAAATTCGACTCCTCTCGTTCTCCTCACGTGATAAATGAAATATGACGCAATGTAGCCATGTTCAGTTTTTAATTATAGTGTGTTTATAGTATGTCTTAAGTAAATTATTTAGAATTATATTTTCCATTTAATTCAAATAAATATTTACTAAAAAAACGAATACTTAAAAAAAAAAAAAAAAAAATGTGGGGACGGTGTCACGGTGGAAAAGTGATGTCACCGGTGTTGCGGTGTCACCGTCTATCGTGGCAAGCCTAATTCCCATTTGGTGATTGTGAAACATTCTAAGACAGGGCAAAAGGAAATATACAAAAGAGGGAGACAACAGAACAGTCTATCTAAAGGTGTATAAAGTTGAGTTTATTTTTAAAAGAAGAAACCGTTTATTTAA
This sequence comes from Labeo rohita, assembly GCF_022985175.1. Lineage (NCBI taxonomy): Eukaryota > Metazoa > Chordata > Actinopteri > Cypriniformes > Cyprinidae > Labeo > Labeo rohita. Next base: position 49,395 of record NW_026129360.1, on the reverse strand, counting down.
TTGGGCCCTATAAAACTTGCATTACTTAGGACTTACATCGTTAGTGCCACTCTGGAATGTTTCCGCTTCCAAGTCATGTAGATATTTTTCAATTTTCTTGCACAGTTTCAGACAAAACATTATGAGAGAGACAGCTTCACAACTCTATGCTACTTTACCATTAGTCTAGATAAATGGTTCTCAACCAGGGTCAGAATTAATAATTTGTAATTAATAATTTTAATTTTAATTAATACATTTAATCTTAATCTTTTCCATTAAGAGGCCATATTTGACCCCTTGAACTAATTTCACTATTTTTCAATCAGAATACTGCAAACTGTTATCAATAACAACAAACTGTTTAAAACAAATTGTACATTTAAAAAAATGAGAAACTATTAGTGTTGCAAAAATATATCAAAATCGTTATTGTTGATTATTGCTCGTTATTGTAATAGTGATTATTAATGTCGATTAATAGAACACATGAAAACATTTTGTGTTTCGTTGTTTATGATGAGGGAATTCACGTCGCGAGCGCGCATAAGCTCAACAGAAATGGGTGTGATAGGTTATCAAGTTCGGCGCCGCAAAAAATAAAATAAAATAAATAAATAAATAAAAACAATATGATGAGCAGATCTAAATGTAATTCCGAAAACTGGCAGTTTTAATTCATTTTCACATTTCATGTTAATCACGACAGATTTAATTTAATCGTGCAGGCGCAATTTTTGCCCATTTATCTTAATTTTGTGGGGCATTTTTGTTTATTGTGATGGAATTATTACCATAAGCCCCCGTCAATTTCTGACCCTGTTCTCATATATTTTATTTTATCTGTATATATTTTACCTTTTTTCCACCTGGTCCGTGTGCGATGAGGAATCTTTCTTTCTTCCTCTTGGCAATTGTGAAAGCAGTACGCCTTTCGTTTCGGCATTTGTTTTGCATGTGTTCTGGATACTGTATAATTTAAAAGTAGCCTTTTACCTGCTTAACGTTAGATATAAGCAAGTCCATGTAAAAAAAAATAATATAAAATACGCCGATTGGTTGCTGTTTGAATTTCTTCGTGGGATCCAATGAAAAAACAGATCACGGACTTCCGGTTTGGCTTGAAAGAGGATGGCAGCATAGGAGAACGTGCTCCCGACCTTTAAGACGAAAACAGCCCACAGCAACTCGAATTCGTAACGAATTTTGCAAAAAGTTAAAATAAGAAGGGGGCTTAAAAGATGCCAAGAATTAAAAGCAAAAAGAAACCTACACAGAGTGAGCTACACGAGAGAGATGGAGACGAACACACCTCGCCCGCTAGCAGCGCTATGGAGGACAACGACGTGCTAATAGACGAAGGAGAACAAGCTAACAACGCAAGTCTGGACCTTATACTCAGAGAACTGAGGGAATTTAGGAAAGATAATGACGCGCAGCTAAGGGGGATCCGAGAGGATATAAATAAGACGAATACGAGAGTGGAAGAGGCTGAGGAAAGGATCAAAGACGCTGAAACTCGAATACAAACTAACGAGGAAGCAGTAACTGAGATGCTTAAACTGCATATTGAAATGGACGCTAAGCTGACGGATTTGGAGGGACGGTCCAGAAGAGAAAATATTAGGATACATGGTGTCAAAGAGGGATCGGAAGACGATGCACCATCAATGGTTGATTTCGTGGAGCGTTTATTAAGGCACAAACTGGAGTTGCCCGAGTCAGCTGAAGTGCGAGTTGAGAGAGCGCATCGAGCTCTCGTGCCAAAGCCACCACCAAATGCGGCGCCAAGATCCATCGTTGCCAAAATGGCTAGCTACAGAACAAAAGAAGAAATATTAAAATTAGCCTGGCAGAAACGTGGGTTTGAGTATCTTGGTAACAAAGTTAACCTGGATCATGATTATGCACCTGAGGTTTTGAAGCAACGGAAGGAATATGCAGAGGTGAAATCTGTGTTAAAAGAGAAGAAAATCCGGTTCCAAACTCCATTTCCAGCAAAGATGAGAGTGTTTTATCCGGAGGGGACGGTGTTATATGGCTCGGTGGAGGAAGCAACTAGCGACTTGGCGAAGAGGGGATTCCCGGTTACGGTCATCAAACGCCCGGAGACCATTATGGAACAAATCCGACATCTAACGTGGCGCACAACGAGAAAGACCAGGGGTCAGATGAGTAAGGATCGGACCCGGGATTACAAGGAGAAACTCCAAGCATTCAGACGACAGGAACAGGAGTAACAACAGGACGTGAAAACTGACATATTAAGAGGACTGACGATGTCCCCGAAGAGATGGTTAAGGTGAGACGCATAAGGGGTTTCTTGTTTTTTTTTTTTTTTTTTTTTTATTTTGAAACTACGCTAAATGTGGCAACAGAGATCATTAAAATGGTCGGGTGTTCTATCTGTGCTGTGAAAAGAATGGACAGCGGCCGGACAGCGCATGAAGGCCCTCTCACACCTAAAGGTGAGGGAGGCCCTCCCTCAAAGCCCCCCCTTTCATCGGGGCTTATTCAGGGTCATTTTGATGACCCCACAGTTGGAAGTCAACATGTTTTTTTTGTATTCTGTATTTGTTCAAAGACAATTCAAGGTTCTTTTTGCAGCTGTTGTTCTATACAGCTCTAATATTTATATAATGGTTGTTTATGTATGTTCAGGGAGTGTATGGATTGCGCCAGGTTTTGTTATTTCAAAAACACCCAGACAATCAGATTATGGCTAATGGCAAGATAAAAATTACTTCATATAATGTAAACGGCTTGTTAAATCCTATAAAACGTAATAAGATATTAACTAAAATGAAGAAAGAACAAGCACAAATAGTATATCTACAAGAAACCCACCTGGATTTTAAGGAACATGAGAAATTGAAAAAAATGGGTTTTACAAGCGTGTTTTCTTCTTCTTATAAAGGTGGACGAAGGAGAGGAGTTGCTATCCTTATATCAAGCAAATTACACTTTGAAAAAGTATCCGAAATAAGTGACAGGGAGGGACGATTTCTTTTAGTAAGAGGAAACTTTGAGGATAACCTAATAACGTTGCTAAACATATATGCACCACCCGGAAGTGGCATCGACTTCTTTAAGAAAGTCGTTAATATGATGGCATCAGAGACAGTAGGCATTCTAATCTGTGGGGGTGATTTAAATGTGCATTTACAGCCAAAACTAGATATTTCCACTGGGAAAGCCCAGAATACAAAATTATTGATCAAGAAAATTAACACAATATTTGAGGAGGTTGGGTTAATTGATATATGGAGAGATTTGCATCCCAATCAAAGAGATTATACCCATTACTCCTCACCCCATTCACTGTATACGAGAATAGATTATTTCCTAGTGTTTGGAAAGGACAAAGATAAAATAAACACATGTGAAATTGGGACAATAGATTTGAGCGACCATGCACCAGTAAATTTGTCTTTAGATCTAAACTTACAACCAAAAATGAATAACTGGAAATTAAATTCAAGCCTGCTCAATGATCCTCACTTTAAAGAACAGATAAAAAGAGAAATCCACTTCTACTTGGACATGAATGACAAAGGGGATGTATCCCCTCCCATTCTGTGGGATGCCCTAAAGGCGGTCCTGAGAGGGAAAATCATAGCAATATCCTCCTATAAAAAAAAGATGAGAAATGAGAAGTGGGGAGAACTACAAAATAAACTAAAAGAATTAGAGAAAAAACATAAAGAGCGAACAGCACAGCCTCTATTGGAGGAAATCATGAAAACAAGAAACGAAATTAATAATTTGACAACGTATGAAATCAAGAAAAATTTGATGTTCCTTAAACAAAGATATTACGAAGGCGGATCCAAATCAATGAAAGTTTTGGCCTGGAAACTTAAAAAGAAAATAGCACAGAACACAATTCATAAAATCAAAGATCCAGTGACTAAAATAGCAAAAAAAATAAACTAAATGAAATTTTGGGAGTCTTTGAAACATTTTATAAGACTCTTTACTCTAAAAAGACAGGAGGCAGCATAACTGAAATGGATCATTTTTTGGATTCTCTGGAATTACCAGTGTTAGATGAAGAACAGAATAAAATAATGATTGAGGACATAACTGAAAAAGAGCTAAAAATGGCAATAAGTAAACTCAAATCAAACAAATCACCAGGATCAGATGGCTATACGGCAGAGTGGTATAAGGAGTTGAAAGAAGAGCTAATACCAGTAATTCTCCCTACTTTGAACTGGGCTCTAAAGAAAGCACAAACACCACCCAGTTGGAAGGAAGCAATAATATCTGCTATTCCAAAAGAAAATAAAGATAAATTAGAATGTGGGTCATATAGACCTATATCGGTTCTCAATATAGATTATAGGCTATTTACATCTATTGTGGCTAGACGATTAGAGAGATTTTTACCTAATTTGATACATAATGACCAAACAGGCTTTATTCGAGAGCGTCAAACGCAAGATAACATACGACGGACACTACAAATTATTAATCACATCCAAAAGAATAAAATAGCAGCTATGGTAATTAGTATTGATGCAGAAAAGGCCTTTGATTCAGTAAATTGGAGTTTTCTTTATCGAGTTTTACATAAATTTGGCCTACACGAGACCATAATTAAAACAATACAAGCATTATATAATAAGCCCAATGCTAGAATTAAGGTAAATGGCAGCTTATCTAATAGTATTACATTGGAAAGGGGCACAAGGCAAGGTTGTGCATGTTCACCACTCCTATTTGCATTGTATTTAGAACCGTTAACCCAATATATAAGACAAAACAAAGAAATAATAGGCATTAATATTCAGGATAAAGAGCACAAATTGGCCTGCTACGCGGACGATATTTTGATCTTTCTGGGTCAACCAACAAATTCCCTACCCAAATTAATGCAATCGTTTGAATACTTTGGCAGACTATCAGGATATAAAATTAACATAAATAAAACACAACTGCTTAAATACAATTATAGACCACCAGATGAAATTAGGAATAAATATGATTTAGCATGGGAAACGGAATATCTTAGATATTTGGGGGTTGTAATACCGAAGGATCTCACAGAACTATTTCAATACAATTACTTACCAATACAAAAGAAAATCAAAGAGGATATAGAAAGATGGAATCTAATTCCATACTTAAGTTTCAGTTCAAGAATAGATTCGATTAAAATGAACATCCTACCCAAATTACTTTATTTATTTCAAACCCTACCGATAGAAATAGATCAAAAACTATTTAATGAATGGGACAAAATGTTGTCCAGATATATCTGGGAAGGTAAGAGACCCCGAATCCGATTTAAAACCCTCCAAGTGACCAAAGCAAAAGGGGGATGGGGACTTCCTTCCCTCAGAGATTATTACTGGGCAGCACAATTGAGACCTATGATATACTGGTGTAATCCATCATACGATGCTCAGTGGAAAAAAATTGAAGAGGGTCTGACTTCCATCCCCATACAAGCACTTATAGCCGATAGCAAACTGCAAGAATTCATAAAAAATACAGAAAACCCATGGTTAAAGGTGACACTTAAAATATGGAAAACAGTAATAACAGAATACAAATTAGAAGAGGATATTGTGGTCCTTAAATGGTGTGCATATGACACACAGTTTGTCCCAAATAAATTAGATACGAGATTTAAGGAATGGACAAATAAAGGAGTAACAGCTCTATGCAAGATAATAAAGGATAATACACTCCTTAGTTTTGAACAATTTAAAGAGAAATATGCTCTAGAGTCACGGGACTTTCATCGCTACCTACAGCTGAGACATTTTATCAGCGACAAGTTAAAGTATTTATCTGAATCAAGTAATCGGCTGTTAGATCTGTTTAAAAGGGCTTATGGTGCAAACAAAGATAGGGGTATTATTTCAGGTCTATATAAAGGGCTTATAAACAAGAAAGCATATTCAACCCTATACATTAAAACAAAGTGGGAAAGGGAAGGAGAAATAGAGCTGTCACAGGATGAATGGGAAAAAATCTGGGAATATCAATGGAAATGTAGCAGCTCACAGAGTTGGAAGGAGTTTGGCTGGAAGAGCCTGATAAGATATTTTATTACACCTTATCAAAAATCACACTATAAAAGTAACTCCCCAGCCTGTTGGCGAAATTGTGGAAATATAAATGCAAATCATTATCATATTTTTTGGGGTTGTCAGGTTATTAAAACTTATTGGAAGGAAATACACAAAGCAATACAAGAAATTTTTGGGAGCCACCTGCCCTTGCATAGCAAAGTCTTTTTTTTTGGACTCATGCCTGATGGATGGACAAAGAGAGACAAACATTTGTTTAGTATTTTGTTAGTGGCAGGCAAAAAGGCACTTACAAAAAAATGGCTTTCACAGGAGAGTCCAACATTGACCATGTGGATGGACATCACGATGGATATATGCAGGATGGAGAAATTAACCGCAGATTTGAACTACAAGAAGGACTTGTTTGTTTTACGTTGGAAGAAATGGATAGACTATATAACACCACACAGGCCGGACTTTGATTTGCTTAACCTGAGATAATAATATGTTGTATATGTAGCAGCAACCATACTTCACTTCCTAAGTGTTCAAGTTTTTTTGTTTTTGTTTTGTTTTTTATGTTCTTTATTTCTGGAAAACAGACATTCATGTTGACATTTTGTGATTAATACTTAAGACGGATGTACATGCAACAATTGTTACAGAATGTCAATAAAAACTAAATAATAAAAAAAAAAAAAAAAAAAAAAAAAAAAAAAAAAAAAAAAAAAAACAGATCACTGGCTCATTCGTACAAGCAAGCAAGCATGCAGAGGATGGTAAAACCGCGGGCCGTTGCTTCAACAGCTCTGGATTTACGGATTGCTTAGACGTTGATTTCTTTGGTAAGGTCATCAGGAGTTAAGGTTCACTTGTTGTAGTAATTACTCTGACAGCAGTGTTGATTCAGCTTCATGCATTTAGCAATTTGTAAGCAAAGTAGATGTTTTTTTTTCGAATTTGTTAATGCTAATCTGTCAGACAACTCACAACAGTTTGCTACCAGCTAATGTTAGTAACTGGAACCATATTTAAGAATTCTCTGCAACAACTTTGACAGCCCTTAGTGTATTTATCTAGGTTATAGCTGGATTAATTTATTTTTTGTTTATGTTGTGTTGGTATTTTACTGATAAAATTGCAATTATATATATCTTTAAAATATCATCTATTGTATACCTACTTATCTTCCACAAGCGTTGCAGCTAACTTGCATGCAGGTGATGTTTAGTTGATATACCATTATGTCAGTCAATCAAACTCGCAAGACACCTTGTGAATAATGAAACTGCCTTAACCCTTTGAGCGGTACGGTCCCACATATGGGATTCTATTTTCTGTGCCCCTGGGAGTACGGTCCCACATATGGGATTTAGGACGTTCCGTGACGTCACGCAACTGCCAAATTCAAACTGTGTTTTCGCGTGTTGGCTGACGCTGAGCCAGGGAGAGACGTGCGCTGCGCTTGTCATATAATCACAATTGTGCAGTGTTTTCAACGACTTAACGTTTATTTCAGGTTTCAGGCATTTAAATACATATAAGTACTAGTAAAACAATACATTTAGAGTTTGTAAAATACACACGCATGTCTATGGAAGCAGCAATAACAATCCATTCAAGTATAATTTGCCGACGTGTTTGATTTATATCAGATAAACATAATGAAAGTAATTATATAATTCACTCCATTCCTTTCCCAGTTCATCGGCCACCTACTTGCATGTATTTCGGGAGAAACTGGTGAATTTACGTGCTGTAAATCCGTCTGACAGGACTCTAACAAACATGGCGGCGCCCATCTCACGTTATAGATCACGATCCAGATCATTTATAAAGGTTTTAAAACGGCAAAATACACTCACTTACAGGTATTTGTGAATCGGAATATCACATAGGTGAAGACATGGTAAGCAAGTGTGTGAATATTTTGAATAAAAAAGGAAAAACGAAATAGAAGCAATGCGCCTGTCATACAGAGCTATAGTGGCTGCGGTGTCAATCATGACGCCTCGCCATGGAAACAATAAAGTGAACGTTCTAAAATAACGGTCACCTAAAAAAAACTCACTCTGGGGGGTCAGATAGAATATTTTAAACTCACCAGTGAAAGGGTTAAATGTCGTAATTTAAATTGATTAACAGCAACTCTCTTTTAGTTCCCAAGCTGTGATGAGAAAGTTTGCAGTGGTCCAGTGGGTCAGTGGGGAGGATGCTGGGATGTATAGTGAGGTGAAAACCAAAGCCATACGTAAATATGATGACACCAAGATGGATGACGATGGATACCCACAAACTGACTATTCAGCTGCTGTGGAGTGGCAGAAAGGGAAAAAGCCAAAATATGGCTGGCTGGTGTACATGGCCTCTATCAAGTTTGTGAGCAGCAAGTAGAGACATTAAAATGCATTTTGTTTTTACCGTGTCATTCCCATTAAATAATGTGAAGCTGTTGTGATGTGTGAAGTTGTTATGGCAGCTGTGTAACTACCATTGATACTAATAGGCACAGGAATAATTAAATGCAGTAAATTTAAAATATTGTTTTCTTTACTGTAAACTGCCTTAATCTGATCTCTCTTCCCACTTTGAACTACTTTTCAGACAATCGATTTCATACTAATGCTAAGATTAAGGAATTTCTGGGGTTGGAGTCTTTTGAAAGTAACAAGCTGCCTAAGAAAAGGGCCTCAGTCCCACCATCAAGATATACAGATTCAGATGAAACTGATGTTGAGAATACACCGGTAAGACTGTTTGCGTTCAATTGTAACTGAATGAATTTCATGCATATAATCACACACCATGTACCTTAAGTACTGAAATGAATTGTTTGCAGACATTTAAAAACAAAACAAAATAAGATATTTGGTATTTTTAAACCTAGGTCCTATTGTTAGAACAGGGAAACTGACAGTGACAAACAGGCTATGCAAAGGAAGCATGAAAGGCAAGACAACAAAGTAACCTGGTTGTTTTTGCACCTGACTATGCCCAAAATGTGGATGGCTTTAAAGGGTTACTCCACTCCAAAATGAAAATGTTGTCATTAATCACTTACCCCCATGTCATTCCAAACCCATAAAAGCTTTGTTCATCTTCAGAACACAATCTAAGATATTTTGGATGAAACTGGGAGGCTTGTCACTGTTCCATTGACTGCCAGGTAAATACCACTGTCAAGACCCAAAAAAGTATCAAAGGCATCGTCAAAATAGTCCATCTGCAATCAGTGGTTCAATCTGAATTTTATGAAGCGACAAAAATACTTTTTGTATGCAAAGAAATTATAAATAATGACTTCATTCAACAAATTGCCTCATCTGCATCACCATTTTGGAGAGTATCCACTGGACGCAAACAGTGTACGCTGTTCTGTGTCAGCCACACCACACACATACAGTGTTTTTGTTCAATTCAAAGCGTAAAGAACGTAGAAGACGTATCCACGTGGTGCAATACTACAAAAAGTATTCTCGTCGCTTCATAAAATTCAGATTGAACAACTGATGGCAGATGGACTATTTTGACGATGCTTTTCATACCTTTTTGGGTCTTGACAGTGGTATTTACCTGGCAGTCAATGGGACAGTTACAAGCCTCCCCTCCCGGTTTTCATCCAAAATATCTTAAATTGTGTTCCAAAGACAAACTAAGTTTTTATGGGTTTAGAACAACATGGGGGCAAGTGATTAATGACAAAATTTTCATTTTGGGGTGGAGTAACCCTTTAAGATCTTCTTTGAGATCTGCCTCCCTCCCCTTCAGATTCTCTCATTTAGCGTCCTATACTGTACAGTCATTTTATGACAATATGTTTACATTTATAGACGTAAGAAGACAAATCTGTATCATCTCCATATCCTCTTCAGGGTCATAAACCTTTAAAAACATTTTTAGCCTAGTGAGTTGTAAAAGTAAGCATTACTTTGATGATGTCATATTGACTGGCACACTTCCATTGTATAGCCTTTTCTTAGCTGGTAGCTGGATATACCACTCTATCTAAACTGAATGTTTTTGAAAAATTAATGTATTTCTCCACTGATGTTTGGTCTAGTCTCAGTAAAGAGCTCTTCAGACTTTATAAGTACATTGAGAACTCTAGACCTTCATGGAAAAGATTTTTATCCACTTACACTGGATTCATGTTAGGTCAAAAAAACCTGTTTCTTGTTCCTTACAGACCCAAAGGAAAAGGACAGTGATTCCCAAACCACAAAGAAATGGTGCCCAAAAGATAGTTGATGATTATCGACCCACAACCTTGACAGAGACTCAAAAGAAGCTGAAAGAAATGGAGGAAAACGAAAAATTGAGAAATGACAACGAAAAATTAAGAACAATGCTCATTAGAGGCACGTATTGCACTTATTTTACTGTTGTGGTGAATCATGCAATTAACCATTACATGGTTTGGAGGTTTACATTTTTTTAACTGTCTTTGTGCTTCAGACTTTTAAATTACTGTTGAACTGTCATTTTGTTTCAATAATATTAATTAACTTGGTATGTAAAGTTGAGACAAAGAATTTAATAATGGTAATAATAATAATTATTGGTAAATGCATTTTTATGAAGTATATGACAAGAAACCTGAAACCTATATGTACACATGGGAGGCAGTTGAGTAGGTATATTGGTATAAGAGATTGTTTTATGTCTTATTTTGTTTTATTTTGTTGCTAGAGTTACCGAATCTGATTAATGAAGTGAAGACGGCCCTGAAGTCTCAGTGTTCATCAACATTATCATTCAGCTCTGACTTGGAAAGTGGACTGAGTTTGCCACAGAGTATTGCACAGCCCTCCCCACAGCCCTCTCCTATGGCCTTACCCCCACCGAAAGCTTTATCCACAGAACAGGTAATGTACTAGCCTATCTAGTCAATAAATACTGCACTTTCAATTAATCATTTGGTAATCAGCATCTTTATGAAACTATTGTAGTCCTTGACAACACTGCATAATAAATTGTTCCCCTTCAGGAACTCGAGCTGCTTCTGAAAACGCTATGGGAAAGCCTTTGGCGGAACCATGCTCTGAACACGTGTAATCTGGCCAATCGAAAGACGATACGTCACGGGCGGATGACGTCATCAACCAGGAAGCATAAAAGCATGTGCGAAGCTGCTGGCGTCAGCTTCTGTCTTTCAGCGGAGCGCTCTGTGTTTGTCTTGTTCACCCTGTTTTTCGTGCAAGTTAGCACAACTTTTATTTGAGGGTGATGTCTGGCAAGGGAAAAGAGTTAGAAAAAGCAAAAAAGAGTGGTCAAAGCCAACCACGTTACAGGCTGTGTGTTCCTCCCTGCAAAAATACATCACTAGCAGGGATACACACAGCATCTGCTTGGGAGCGGAGCACACTGTGTCAGCCCTCGAGGGGGCTGACTGTTCGCATTGTGAGCTTCTTCCTTTGTGGATGCTCCACTCCCGGAAGGCTCTCTTTGAGGAGGGAGCCTTCACCAGCGTTCTCCAGGGTACTGGTCCCGCTGCTGCCGAGGTGGAGTGGGTGCTACACTCTTGGGGTTCGCAAATGGATTTGCTGGAGGGAATGGAGACGGGTGACCCCCTATCTCCCTCCTTAACCGGCAGATCCGTTGCCTGTTCCGAGGGTTCGGAAGCCCGCACTGCGGCTACTTCCTCTCAAGGGACGGGTTCGTCTCTCCATCTGTCGTCCTCCGAGGAGGGCGACCTGGAGAGCATGATTGAGGAACCACTCTCTCAATCAGTGCAGTACAAGGAGCTCTTGGAGGTGGTTACTCGTGCGGTGGCCAAGCTTAACATCGATTGGCCCACCGAGGAAAAAGCTGTCCCACAGAAAAGCAAGCTAGATGAACGCTTTGTGCGGAGCAAGCCTCCATCTCCAAGAAGGAGCCTTCCGTTCTTCCCCGACCTTCATGAAGAGATCTCGAGGTCGTGGGCAAGACCGTACTTGGCTCGCTTGTTCGTCCCCGCCTCTGACTACTATGGGAACGTGGCGGGGCTCGACAAGCGAGCCTACAAGGCGATGTCCCGGGTTGAACAGACGTTAGCCAGCTATCTGTCTCCTGGTGCGGCATCGTCCTTGAAGGCTCCTACCTTACCCTCCAAGCCGCTTCGCACTACATCAGCGCTGGTGGGTAAGGGGTACACAGCAGCAAGTCAGGCTGGAGCATGCCTTCACACCATGTCTGTGCTCCAGGCCTATCAAGCTGACCTGCTTAAGGGGCTAGCAGAGGGCGATAAAGTAGACCTTGAAGAGCTTCGCAGGACCGCTGACTTCACTCTCCGCACCACCAAAGAGACCGCTCGTGCAGTAGGCGGAGAGGCACCTGTGGTTGACCCTGTCCGACATGAAAGAGAAGGACAGGGTCTTCCTCCTGGACACCCCGCTCGAGCCTTCTGGCCTGTTTGGCGACGCAGTAGACTCTGTCGTCAGCAGGTACCAGGAGGCTCGTAAACAGGCGGCGGCGTTCCAGCAGTTCCTGCCTCGCCGCTCTCTAGCCTCTGCAGTTGCTGGGCGTGAGCAGCTGCAGCCGTGTACTAGCTCCTCGTACCGCGAGGTACAGAAGTTGAGTGTCACTACTCGCATTCCCCCGTCCCGGGACTGAGATCAGCGGCACTCTAGGCCGGCGTCCTCTAAGGCGAGGCCTGACCTGCGGGTCGTGCTTCAGTCTCGGAGGCCCCCGGGAACGGGCAGCCTCTACCGGGGAAAGGCGGGTCGCACCGCATTACACGGTGTCTGCCTCTCCTCGGTGCCCTCGGGAGGTCAGTCTGCTACCCCTGCCAGGGTTACAGGGTGCAGCGGCCTCCGGCGAGTGCTTGTCCCAGATCTCTCCATCCGAGGACGTAGCGGAACCAGGACGCTCGTCACCCCCTTGGGGGTCTCTTGAACAGTTAGTTCGGCAGTCTCCTGCCGGTCCGCCGTTACAGGTCTCCGAGCTAGCAGTTCAGTCAACATCAGAGGCCAGCCTCGAACGGCTGGTTCCCTTGGTAGACTACTTAGCAACATGGAAGCTACTGCCAAATGTGTCTGCATGGGTCCTGCATACTGTAGAAAAAGGCTATTCCATTCAGTTCGGCTCCTCGCCGCCGCCCTTCGACGGGGTCTTTCCCACTCTGGTGGGCCCCGAGCAGGCTCTGGTCATGGAACAAGAAGTAGAGATCCTTCTGAGGAAGGAGGACATCGAGGTGGTCCCTCCTCACAACAGGGAATCCGGGTTCTACAGCCAGTACTTCATAGTTCCAAAGAAGGATGGAGGGCTGCATCCCATTATAGATCTTCGACGACTCAATCGCTTAGTAATGAGGTTGAAGTTCAAGATGCTTACTGTCAAGCAAGTAGTGTCACAAATCAGGTCCGAGGACTGGTTTGTGACTATAGATCTGAAAGACACTTACTTTCATGTCTCCATCCTTCCTCAGCACCGGAAGTTCCTGAGGTTCGTTTTCAGAGGTGAAGTGTACCAGTATCGGGTTCTTCCCTTCGGCCTAGCACTCTCACCCCGTACATTTACGAAGTGTCTGGATGCTGCCCTGGTCCCTCTTCATCTCCAGGGCATTCGCATGCTGAATTACATCGACGACTGGCTGATCCTAGCAGAGTCAGAGAGTTTAGCGGCTCGACATCAAGATGTCGTTCTCGCGCACATGAAAACGTTGGGGTTAAGACTAAACGCCAAGAAAAGTGTCCTTTCTCCACTTCAGAGAACCACTTATCTAGGCGTGGTGTGGGATTCGACCACGATGCAGGCACGTTTGTCCCCTGCTCAGATCAAGTCGATCCTCGCCGTAGTCACGAGAGTCAAAGAAGGCCGGTCACTCACTGTGAAACAGTTTCAACAACTGCTGGGTCTGATGGCAGCTGCGTCCAACGTGATACTTTTTAGCCTGCTGTACATGAGACTCCTACAGTGGTGGCTCAAAACCAAGGGGTTCTCCCCGAGGGGAAAGCCGCTTCGCATGATCAAGGTCACGCGGAGGTGCCTACGTGCCTTAGACGTGGAGGAAACCTTGGTTTCTAAATCAGGGCCCGGTGCTGGGAGCTCCTTGCCGCCGTGTCATGCTAGCGACAGATGCATCCCTCACCGGCTGGGGGGCGGTCATGAGTGGTCGTCCTGCCCAAGGTCTGTGGAGTGGTCGCCATCTCAGCTGGCACATCAACTGCCTCGAGATGCTGGCCGTATTTCGAGCTCTGAAGTACTTTCTCCCAGACCTACAAGCTGGCGCACCAGATCCTTGTATGGTCCCAGGACAAACTCCTCTAATTGCGCGCAGTTCACGTTCCTGGGCATCTGAATGTGGGAGCAGACGTTCCCTCTGGTTCTCTCTAGTTCATCCAGCTCCCCTGGGGCTGGATGCCATGGTACAGACGTGGCCGGGGCTACGTCTGTACGCCTTTCCCCCGATCGCTCTGCTCCCAGGAGTTCTGGAGAGAGTTCGCCGGGACGGGGTCAGTTTACTGTTAGTAGCCCCGTACTGGCTGGGCCGAGTATGGTTCTTGGACCTGATTTCTCTCCTCGACGGCTCTCCATGGGAGATTCCCGTCAGGAGGGATCTCCTCTCACAGGCGGAAAGGCGTACAGACGTAGCGGGGGAAAGGGGAAAGGCGTATAGACGTAGCCCCGGCCACGTCTGTACCATGGCATCCAGCCCCGGAGCCTTGGAAGCCGTGGGTGTGGCCCCTGAGGGGGCACAGCTCATAGCTTCCGGTCTCTCAACTGAGGTTGTTGAGACCATCCTCCAGTCCAGAGCTCCCTCTACGAGGAAACTGTATGCCCTGAAGTGGAAGCTTTTCACTTCATGGTGTGGAGAACGCCAGCAAGACCCAGTTAACTGCCCAGTTGGTACAGTGCTGGAGTTCTTGCAGGCCCGCTTCTCCACAGGGTTATCCCACTCCACCCTAAAGGTCTACGTGGCGGCGATCTCGGCCTACCACGCCCCTCTTGGTGGTATGTCAGTGGGTAAAGATCCCCTGGTTATATGTTTCCTCCGCGGTGTGTTGAGGCTGAGGCCGAGCCACTCCTGGCTCTTCTCTCCTTTTGCCCTGGCCAGTTCACTAGGCAGGGACTTGGAAGTCTGGTGGCGTGGGCATCTCGTTCCCATAGCGTTTTCGGACGCAGCTCGAGTTCCTGAAGGGGAACGTCCCAGGTTACGTATGTAACCCTGGTTCCCCGAGGGAACGAGACGCTGCGTCTCGATCCATCCTTTCGGCATCCCTGCCGAGCGCTCGCTTCATTCCCAGAAGCTGACGTCGGCAGCTTCGCACATGCTTTTTTGCTTCCTGGTCGATGACGTCATCCGCCCGTGACGTATCGTCTTTCGATTGGCCAGATTACACGTGTTCAGAGCATGGTTCCACCAAAGGCGTTCCCATTTTTGGACGCAGCGTCTCGTTCCCTCGGGGAACCAGGGTTACATACGTAACCTGGGACGTTTTCGTACTGTTCCTAAAAACAGGTGGAAATTTCTCCTGGATCTAATGTATTCGTAGACAGACTGGCTTGGGCTGTGTCTCAGAATGCAAACTTTGCTTCCTGTTTTGTGAGAACACTTCTGACGGCAGTGTTCCCAATTGATGTGCTTCTTGTGAGCAATCTTCGAGGAACATCCAGGGATTCTGGGCCACAACGTCAGGCTGTTGACAAAAAGAAAGTGGATGCTATCTACAGTGAGTGTGAAATCAGTTCAATGTACCTATACAGATTGAATTTCTTTGATCCATGTTATATTGCCGCACTATGGGGTATATTATTATTATTATTATTATTATTACTTCTATTATTATTATTATTATTATTATATTCAAAGTGATCCACTGGGAGTAAGTTTATGCTAAGTGTCTTGTTCAGGACCACAATAGTGGTAATCACTTTAAAACTTACAACTTTCTGGGATTCCATTTGGAAGCCTAGTTCCCTAAACACTAGACCACCCTCCTCCCCCAAGCTGCTGTTGATCTGTCTAACTTGATAAGTAGTCATTAACTGTGGTCCAACTTCCTTCCTAAAAAGAGCAATGTTGTAACTTTTACTTATTAGTCTTACAAGAGCAACGTTGCAAAAGCGGCCTCATGTGGTGCCCTCCAGCATTGGTGCTGCCATCAATGCCAAACTTACTGAAATTAGAGGAAAGAAGAAACCAGAAAAACATCCAGAAACCTTAATGCTCTTTGATGACTGATGGCCAGTGTATTCAGGGTATTTTGTTTTTCCTTTTTTGAGTGTTTTGTTTTTCCTGGGCAAAGTTCTGTTTGCTATCAAGTTGGAATTGTAAATTACTCATGTGGAGTATAAAGTGATTGTATGTCACTTTGCTTGAGTTGAAATAAAAGTGTTCCTTTGCTTGAGTTGAAATAAAAGTGTTTCATTGCAAATTTGTATAAGTCATTGACTGAAATCATATATAATTAGTATATGGAGACATATCTTAATATTAACTTAAATTATGTATAATAATTATATGTAGATTTATAGTAATATAATTGCTGTAATATAAGAAATTAGGTGGAAACATAAAGTTTGAAGAGCAGGCACACAATTTCCCTATTAAAACAATATGAAATCTGTATGAAACATAAACAAAATGTAAATAAATCCTATATGACTTTAATTAGACTTTAATTAGAACTTTACATGATTTATATATGAATATTAGTAATTTCCTTTATTTTTTACTAATACCATACATATTTGCATACTATTGTCATGTAAAACTCATATAAGACTTTATACAATATTCATATATGACCCAAAAATCCCCTACAAGTTGTATGTGTGCTTTTTAGTATGACAGTGGCCATAATCGGTCTGATTTTGCATAGGACATGTATTGGGCTTACATGAAACATAGAATGTAATTCTGACCTGTTTAAGTAAGGAAGATATATGATTGCTTTATTTGAAACATGCAGGTTTTTTCACATGGGATAACAGGTACGGGTAAAATTGACCCCGTGGCAGTTTTAGTGTTAAACCAGCTAAAACCAGCCAACCAGCCTAAGCTGGTTTTAGCTGTTTTTTTCAGCAGGGTAGTGGGGTAGGGTGGCAAAAAAAACATCCAAGCCCAGCTGAATTTAGCAAAAACACATAGACATATGAAGAATATGGGAGATTGTTGTCACAGTATATGCCAGTAATTCCTGAAGCTCTTTTAATGTTGCTGTTGGCCTCTTGGCAGCCTCCCTGACAAGTTTTCTTTTCATCAATTTTGTAGGGACATCCAGTGCTTGTTAATATCACTGTTGCGTCATATCTAATGCCTTGGAAATTCTTTTGTACACTTCTCCTGACCAATCCCTTTTAACAATGAGATCCCTCTGATGCTTTGGAAGCTACTGGCTGGGCCGAGTATGGTTCTTGGACCTGATTTCTCTCCTCGACGGCTCTCCATGGGAGATTCCCGTCAGGAGGGATCTCCTCTCACAGGCGGAAAGGCGTACAGACGTAGCGGGGGGAAAGGGGAAAGGCGTATAGACGTAGCCCCGGCCACGTCTGTACCATGGCATCCAGCCCCGGAGCCTTGGAAGCCGTGGGTGTGGCCCCTGAGGGGGCACAGCTCATAGCTTCCGGTCTCTCAACTGAGGTTGTTGAGACCATCCTCCAGTCCAGAGCTCCCTCTACGAGGAAACTGTATGCCCTGAAGTGGAAGCTTTTCACTTCATGGTGTGGAGAACGCCAGCAAGACCCAGTTAACTGCCCAGTTGGTACAGTGCTGGAGTTCTTGCAGGCCCGCTTCTCCACAGGGTTATCCCACTCCACCCTAAAGGTCTACGTGGCGGCGATCTCGGCCTACCACGCCCCTCTTGGTGGTATGTCAGTGGGTAAAGATCCCCTGGTTATATGTTTCCTCCGCGGTGTGTTGAGGCTGAGGCCGAGCCACTCCTGGCTCTTCTCTCCTTTTGCCCTGGCCAGTTCACTAGGCAGGGACTTGGAAGTCTGGTGGCGTGGGCATCTCGTTCCCATAGCGTTTTCGGACGCAGCTCGAGTTCCTGAAGGGGAACGTCCCAGGTTACGTATGTAACCCTGGTTCCCCGAGGGAACGAGACGCTGCGTCTCGATCCATCCTTTCGGCATCCCTGCCGAGCGCTCGCTTCATTCCCAGAAGCTGACGTCGGCAGCTTCGCACATGCTTTTTTGCTTCCTGGTCGATGACGTCATCCGCCCGTGACGTATCGTCTTTCGATTGGCCAGATTACACGTGTTCAGAGCATGGTTCCACCAAAGGCGTTCCCATTTTTGGACGCAGCGTCTCGTTCCCTCGGGGAACCAGGGTTACATACGTAACCTGGGACGTTTCGTACTGTTCCTAAAAACAGGTGGAAATTTCTCCTGGATCTAATGTATTCGTAGACAGACTGGCTTGGGCTGTGTCTCAGAATGCAAACTTTGCTTCCTGTTTTGTGAGAACACTTCTGACGGCAGTGTTCCCAATTGATGTGCTTCTTGTGAGCAATCTTCGAGGAACATCCAGGGATTCTGGGCCACAACGTCAGGCTGTTGACAAAAAGAAAGTGGATGCTATCTACAGTGAGTGTGAAATCAGTTCAATGTACCTATACAGATTGAATTTCTTTGATCCATGTTATATTGCCGCACTATGGGGTATATTATTATTATTATTATTATTATTACTTCTATTATTATTATTATTATTATTATTATTATTATATTCAAAGTGATCCACTGGGAGTAAGTTTATGCTAAGTGTCTTGTTCAGGACCACAATAGTGGTAATCACTTTAAAACTTACAACTTTCTGGGATTCCATTTGGAAGCCTAGTTCCCTAAACACTAGACCACCCTCCTCCCCCAAGCTGCTGTTGATCTGTCTAACTTGATAAGTAGTCATTAACTGTGGTCCAACTTCCTTCCTAAAAAGAGCAATGTTGTAACTTTTACTTATTAGTCTTACAAGAGCAACGTTGCAAAAGCGGCCTCATGTGGTGCCCTCCAGCATTGGTGCTGCCATCAATGCCAAACTTACTGAAATTAGAGGAAAGAAGAAACCAGAAAAACATCCAGAAACCTTAATGCTCTTTGATGACTGATGGCCAGTGTATTCAGGGTATTTTGTTTTTCCTTTTTTGAGTGTTT
Organism: Labeo rohita; assembly: GCF_022985175.1. Taxonomy (NCBI): domain Eukaryota; kingdom Metazoa; phylum Chordata; class Actinopteri; order Cypriniformes; family Cyprinidae; genus Labeo; species Labeo rohita. Next base: position 30,316 of record NW_026129360.1, on the reverse strand, counting down.
TGTTTTTCCTGGGCAAAGTTCTGTTTGCTATCAAGTTGGAATTGTAAATTACTCATGTGGAGTATAAAGTGATTGTATGTCACTTTGCTTGAGTTGAAATAAAAGTGTTCCTTTGCTTGAGTTGAAAAAAAGTGTTTCATTGCAAATTTGTATAAGTCATTGACTGAAATCATATATAATTAGTATATGGAGACATATCTTAATATTAACTTAAATTATGTATAATAATTATATGTAGATTTATAGTAATATAATTGCTGTAATATAAGAAATTAGGTGGAAACATAAAGTTTGAAGAGCAGGCACACAATTTCCCTATTAAAACAATATGAAATCTGTATGAAACAAACAAAATGTAAATAAATCCTATATGACTTTAATTAGACTTTAATTAGAACTTTACATGATTTATATATGAATATTAGTAATTTCCTTTATTTTTTACTAATACCATACATATTTGCATACTATTGTCATGTAAAACTCATATAAGACTTTATACAATATTCATATATGACCCAAAAATCCCCTACAAGTTGTATGTGTGCTTTTTAGTATGACAGTGGCCATAATCGGTCTGATTTTGCATAGGACATGTATTGGGCTTACATGAAACATAGAATGTAATTCTGACTTGTTTAAGTAAGGAAGATATATGATTGCTTTATTTGAAACATGCAGGTTTTTTCACATGGGATAACAGGTACGGGTAAAATTGACCCCGTGGCAGTTTTAGTGTTAAACCAGCTAAAACCAGCCAACCAGCCTAAGCTGGTTTTAGCTGTTTTTTTCAGCAGGGTAGTGGGGTAGGGTGGCAAAAAAAACATCCAAGCCCAGCTGAATTTAGCAAAAACACATAGACATATGAAGAATATGGGAGATTGTTGTCACAGTATATGCCAGTAATTCCTGAAGCTCTTTTAATGTTGCTGTTGGCCTCTTGGCAGCCTCCCTGACAAGTTTTCTTTTCATCAATTTTGTAGGGACATCCAGTGCTTGTTAATATCACTGTTGCGTCATATCTAATGCCTTGGAAATTCTTTTGTACACTTCTCCTGACCAATCCCTTTTAACAATGAGATCCCTCTGATGCTTTGGAAGCTCTTTGCGGACAATGGTTTTTGCTTTTAATTTATCTTCTCATTATATATTGTCACTGCCAATTTTCATTATCTCTTTAAGATAATTGATGTAGTCATAAAGCCCCATCAGCTCAGCAAAGGTGTGTGACATCTTTGACATTATCCAGGGCGGCCTCCTCCTTTAAAACCACTGTTGCATCAGTTTGGGGGAAAGATCATTTCTCCTCTTTGTCCAGCATTCATCCCAGTCACCACCTGCTCTTCATCAGTGGCCTAAAAGAGAAAAAAACATTTAAAAAAGAAAACATTTAGTTCAAATGTAACCATTTTCAAACAGAGGTGCATCCAATTCTGTAAGGATAGGTAATTAGACTGTTTTATAATTTCAGCCATATTGTGCGGTTGTTTATTGTCTTTGTCTACCACAGTGCTCTAGAATACTACAATAGCAGACAACGGTAACATTTATTTTCTAAAAAATAACTCCCATCAATCTTAAAAGAATGAAGCTCTCTTATGTTTCTGGCCTTTTAACCTCTACATAAAACATTCTTTTACACTTAGTCAAAAACAAATTATGACCTTTACTTGCCTTTCCCTCTCTTATGAAGAAGCTGAGAGGATCACCTCCTCACACAAGTAGACTTCTGTGTTGTTAACTCCAAAGTTGGTTTGAGTTCTGCAATGAAAAACACGGACACCAATGGTTTAAATAAAATGTGAACAAGTCATCATACTGTTGTTGCATCAAAATGTGAAGCAAACAGGCAGGAGACAACAGAAACATGTATTTTCTAAAAATAACTCACGTCAGTCCTGAAAGAATGAAGCTCTCCTATGTCTCTGGCTTTCGACATCTACAAAAAAAGCAAACATTCTTTTACTACTAGTCCAAAAAATTTATAATACTGAATAATGGCATTATGACCTTTACTTGCCTTATACCGTCTTTCCCTCTCTTCTGAAGAAGCTGAGAAGTTCGCCTCCTCCCACACAGTCTTCCGTGCCATTAACTCCAGAGCTGGTTTGAGTTCTGCAAAGAAAAACACGCACATCAATTATTTACACTTAGTCACACAAGTAGGTGCCTGTGGTGTTAGCCCCAAAGTTGGTTTGAGTTCTGCAAAAAACGGACATCAATGGTTTAAATAAAATGTGAACGAGTCATCATACTGTTGTTGTATCAAAATGTGAAGTAAACAGGCAGAAGACAACAAAAACTAAAAATAACTCACATTAATCCTGAAAGAATGAAGCTCTCATATGTCTCTGGCTTTCAACATCTACAAAAAAGCAAACATTCTTTTAACAATAGTAAAAAAAAAATGATAATATAGAAATTACAACCTTTACTTGCCTTATACCGTCTTTCCGTCTCTTCTGAAGAAGCCGAGCCGATCGCCTCCTCTCACACGCGGCCTTCTGTGCCATTAACTCCTGCCGGGCACAATGAAGACACAAAGCTCAACAAGTCTGAAATATTACATGCAAAACACTACTTTTAACAATTAAAACTTCATCAGCCTCAAAATAATTAAGCTAGTCTTCATTACACGACACCGTTTTCTTTAGGAAACTACTTTCATTTTAATCGCGGAAAAAAAGTTTACGAATTAACATGTAAATGCAACTTTCTTACCCAGCGGTCTCAACCCAGCATTTGGGTTGAAAAACAACCCAGCATTTTTTAGAGTGTAGCCTACTTTGATTATGGCTGCATTTATTGTTTGCACTTAATAAGACTAAAAAAGAACTGTGCCGTTTTTTTTTTTGTTATTTGTACTGTAGACAGTTTAAAAATGCAGTGGTTGCCTCTAATTTAAACTGCTCTGCATGTAATAGAGAAAAGAAACATCTTATTCATGTACTCATATTTTCATTCATTCTTGTCCCTGCTTAAGGCTTAAAATAAATATTAAACAAAGGCTTCCAGAATCAGACCATTTGCTTGTAAAAACATCAGCAATCAGAATCGGCCATGAAGAATCAAGATCGGTGCATTACTACAAAAAAATGCCGGGCCAAGTGCTGGCTGTTCTGCTCAATTGGCAGTTGTGGTGCTCCATAATATTCATTTGGTGCTCCTGAATTTTTTTCGGCGCTCTTAACTTTTTGAAGTTGGGAGCACCTGTGCTACCAAGTAAAAAAGTTAATTTCGAGCCCTGCAGGTTAACACATACTTGGATAAAAGTAAAAAAAAAATCCATGAAAGTATCCTGAAAGAAGTATCATAAGTTCCAAAAAAAATAAATATATATATATATATATGTATATATGTGTGTGTATATATGTGTGTGTGTGTGGGTGTGTATTAAGCAGCACACCTGTTTCTATTCTAAAATTGATCATAAATCAGCATATTACAATGATTTAAAGAGGATCATGTGACACTGGAGTAATGAAAAGACTAGAGTAATGATACTGAAAATTCAGAAATAAATTACATTTTAAAGTATATTAAAATAGACAAAAAAAAACTATATTTTAAATTGCAATAATATTTCACAACATTACTTTTTTTTTAATTTTTCAATTCATTTTCATTTTGATCAATTAAATGCAGCTTTGATTAACAGCTTTGATTGACTTATTTAATAAAAAACATAAAAAATCGTACTAATCCCAAACTATTGAAGGCAGTGTAGATAATAAAAGAATATAATAAAAGGAAAAAGGAGATCTTGGTATGTGTGTATGTCTTACATTTCAGAAATTCTGCTGAAAATACTTCACTTTGCAAAGAAGAGTGGCAACTTGGGTTCAGTTCAACTGGTTTCTTCTGTACCATTTGCCCTGTTGTTTTAGATGGCACTTTTCCTTTCGACTTCTTTGTTCCTCTTAAATATCTACAAATCAGTCAGGAAACAGACAATATGTAATTCACATTAGTTTTAGCTTTTGAGATATCTGAATCATTCTCGCTTAAAGACTGTCTCTCTTCTGGAGTTGAGAAACATCTTCTAACATATCTACATGTAAAATTCAGGTATTCAGATTCTTAGAATGCAACCATTACCTTTGAATGAACTCCAAATCTCTGTCTGTCTCCTCCTGGTAAGGTTACTCCGGAGTGAATATATGCTGCGAAAAGGCCAGACAGGAAGATGGGCTGAATTAACTCATTCTTTAAACCAAAGTTAGCAAAAAGCATTACAATCAAACAATAAGCGAATTAGCAAGTTATCAAAGGTTCTCGCACATCTCGCTGCTTACGTTAACTGCTTTAACAGCACCGTTCAGAGTTTACAGTTTACATCCTCCGTGAACAGGATGACCTCGAGTTACGAGACTTAAGTAACGTCACGCGTTTCATTTCGGCGGCCCTGTTAACAGATGACTGCTTGTGCAAATTTGATTTACATCATAAAATAATCACGAGAAAGTGTGCTGAACAACACGATGTTCCCATGAATCACAACTGTTGTCAATGAAGCGTGTAATTATTACCGTACAAACCCAGAGATTTCCCGCCTATATCCGCTATGAGGCCGGGGAATGTGTGAAATCCTCCCGCGACCGCGCTCCTTAAACCCGACACAAGTCTCCCTCGCGCCCCGCGGACGGAGGATTCGTTAATCTGCGGTTACCGCGAATGTAGACACCTTAATACACTGCTGCAGTTATGAAAAAGAAAAAGTGAAATAAATCACTTACCGCAGTTGTGAATGGTACTTATTGCCGCTCCCGAATGTCGACCGTTGAAGAAAATCCCGCCTCTGTAGATTTAAATTTACAGCAATATGCTGTACTTTTGTGTCAAACCACCACATGATCCACGTGATCAGATTATGCTTTAAGCATTTCTTGTTAAAGATATTGTTTTTTTTTTCTCCTAGTGTTTTTTAATTGCAGGTGATTGTTATTTATTATATAAAAACTGTGTTTGTTTCATTTATATTTTCTGTAAAAGTCTAATACTGAAAAAAAATAAATAAAACAGCTGACTGTAGACAATAATTTAATCTGATTTGATTTCTATGCTGATTTTTTGAGTGCTAGCTTGATTTTATGCTACACTTTATACCACAATTTATTTTAGACTCTTCTTAGATATCATTAACAATTAGAATAATTTAAGATGTATCATCTAGCCTACCTGATTATGATACTAAACTTACCTTGAATTGAACCTTGTCAGTAAGTGAAACAAACTGATTAATTTGTAATTAGGTCAAATGGACACCAGCTTGGTCAGGCTGGGAGACCAACTAAAACCAGCTACTTCCAGCTACTTCCAGCTTAACCAGCTAAAACCAGCCTGGCCAGGATGGGAGACCAGCTAAAACCAGCTACTTCCAGCTTAACCAGCTAAAACCAGTCTAGCCAGGCTAGGAGACCAGCTAAAACCAGCTACTTCCAGCTAAAACCAGCCTGGCCAGGCTGGGAGACCAGCTAAAACCAGCTACTTCCAGCTACTTCCAGCTTAACCAGCTAAAACCAGCCTTGTCACGGGCAAAAGGAGGTCTGGGTCCAAATGCAGGGAAGGGATTTTAATTAAACAAAACACAAATGAACATAAACCAAAGGCCAACACGGCACAACACAACTGGAATCTAAGATCAAAAAATAAACAGAACAGAAACACACTCGAAGACAATGCAGCCAGAATGAGTAGTGGGAAATGAGAGTTCTTATAGACCAGGTAATTGTGAACAGGTGAGAGCTTAGATGAGTGCTAATGACAAGACAGGTGTACAATCAGGGAAGTGCAGTGCAGGGAAACCAGCGACCTCAGGTGGCTGAGGGAAGCCCCACAGCCCAGATCATGACAAGCCTGGCCAGGATGGGAGACCAGCTAAAACCAGCTACTTCCAGCTTAACCAGCTAAAACCAGCCTAGCCAGGCTAGGAGACCAGCTAAAACCAGCTACTTCCAGCTAAAACCAGCCTGGCCAGGCTGGGAGACCAGCTAAACCAGCTAACCAGCCTAAGCTGGTTTTAGCTGTTTTTTTTAGCAGGGTATACTTCATTTTTTATGACAAAGGAGCCAGCGGAAGACTGATCATAGTCTTTTGATAAATTTTGCCTTCTCAAATCAGCACGACTTGCCTAAAATAAAATCTATAGATATAAAACAGTTCAAGTATAAAACAATGTTAGTTTAAACGTTAAACCTAGATAAATGTGTGCTATTAGGTGCATATCCAATCATTTGTGCGGAGAGCTAAAGCCACTTTGCAGGACATGGAGGTGCCAGCACGATCACTTGCATTTTTTTTCAGTGGAAAAAAATTTAAAATAATCCACAATTTTTGCTGATAAAGGTAAGAATAATACATCATTCAGAGTTGTAAAGGGTCTACTTTTTTGTGTGCACTCACAATATCAACAAAACGTTGCAAACGGTGCTTCTATAAAATAAAGAAAACAAACATGATGCTCTTTCTGCTAAATAAGGCAAATAGAAACCAAAAACTCTTTCATCATGTAGTCTGTAAAGATTTCTCTAAAGGCGCATCCAAAGAGGAGATGGCGAGTCAGGATCGCAAATCCTTGCGACATTGACTCAGAAAACAGTAGTTTATTAATAAATAATTCAAAAATCTCCTTACTGTCAGCATTTAAAAACGAGGCCAGCGCGGCAATTTCGGAGATTAAAGTTACAATGGACGATCATGCTGCGAAATTAACAAGCCTGGAAAGTTATGTTTCCACGTCCTCTGACACAATGGTTAAGATGGAACAAGATCTGGGGAAGCTAAAGCATACCGTGGAGCAACTTACAGAAAAATGCACTGATCTCGAAAGCCGCAGCAGAAGACAAAATATCCGCATACTGAACATCAAAGAGGGCGCTGAATCTGGAGTGAAGCCTAGAGATTTCGTTGCCCAGTTCCTCGCAGAGGCCCTCTGATTAGAGAAACCCCCCGCTTGGGGACCAAGCTCTATGCGCCCGTCCTGGAAGTGATGAACCACATCGAGCCATCATCCTGCATTTGCATTATGTCCATGAGATGGAAGAAAAAATGCAAAAGGCAGCCAGGATGCAGCAGATTGTCTTCAAAGGCCAAAGAATCAACATCTTTCCAGACCTTCCGCCTGCTGTGGTAAGGCGACGCACACTTTTCAAACGCGCGAGGGAGTTGCTGAAGAATAAACCCGGAATCAAATACGGACTACAATACCCAGCTAAACTGAGGGTCTCGCACAACGGCAAAGAGTTCCACTTCACCGATCCAGACAAAGCGGTCAGGTTTGATGAAAGCAACTTTGAAATTTCAGGACCAGTGTAAAGGATGTTGTTGGAACGAGTCAAGTAAGATCAGAATAATGTGACTGGCGAACTTTAATCATAAGCATTGACTCTCTTTGCATGACTCTTATTATGTTTTGTTATTTTGAGATGCTCCCATTGAACTCCTTATTACGGAGCTGTGCTGATACGAGTTTTTGTAAGTTTAAGGTATGATACTATTTTGAAAGTATCTGTTACTTTATTTGACTGTTTCTTTATATGATTTGTTTTTATATTTTACTTACGTAATTCCGTATCGTGCCGCGAGTTCTAGTTAGTCGGTTAGATGACAGGATTAATGTTTAAGTTTTGGGGATCGTGGGATGGGGGCCTGTTTAAAATATTCCAAGGTAGTAAACAAGCAGTGAAGATGATTGGCCTGATTTTTAATCAAGCATAAAAATAACAACTCAAAGTAACAGAAAAGGTCTCAAATTTATCTCGTGGAATGTTAAAGGATTAAATCATCCAGTTAAGAGAAGCAAGACATTATCACATCTAAAATCTCTTTCCTCAGATATAATCTTTCTGCAGGAAATTCATCTCAAGGTGGACTCTAAAGACAAACTAAAAGGTAGTTGGATAGGATAGATCTATCAATTTAATTTTTCAGTTAAATCAAAGGGGTTTGCTATATTATTTTGAAAAGGGATTCCATTTAAACAAACTGTTCTGAGAACAGACAGGGTAGGTTGTTACATTATTCTATCTGGTGAGATTTATGGTATGCCGATTACGTTAATAAATGTGTACGGCCCAAATTATGATGAACCAGATTTTTTTAGGAAGGTCTTTTCTCTTATCCCTAAATTGTCCCAAACAAATCTTGTTATAGGTGGGGACTTTAATTGTGTCCTTGAAACATATCTTGATAGATCATTGCTCAAAATCTTTCCACAATCTAATTCAATAAATTTTTTGAATGCTTTTATTGATAATTCTAGTTTGGTAGATATATGGAGATTTATGCACCCAACTGAAAGAGATTATACATTTCACTCACATGTGCATAATGTATACACCCGTATACCTTTTTTTTAGTGGACGGCAATCTTATATCCAATATCCTAAACTCTAAAATTCATGATATACTGATTTCAGACCACGCCCCAGTTTCATTTGAAGTTGTTTTTGATCAAACATCTTTTATCCACCCTTTATGGAGGATGGACCCTAAATTAATCGATGACCATAAGTTTACTGATTTCATGAGTTCACAATTGGAAATTGTGATAGTGATAGTCATAGTGATAGTGATAGTGACGATAAGCCAGAGATATCATCAGGGCTGTTCTGGGAAACATTAAAAGCATTTATAAGAGGTTGTGTTATATTATATCAAGGTTCCCGGAATAAATTATACAAAACAAAATTAACTGATTTAGGAAAAGAAATTTATCAGCTAGATATTAAAAATGCACTAAATCCTTCGTTAGATACTCATAAGAAAATTTTACAGTGAAGGTATGAATACAATAATATAGTTTCCACTAAAATTAATAGAACTTTTCATTTCATTAAACAGAAATACTTTGAATTTGGAGAGAAGCCCCATAAATTACTAGCCAGACAATTGCGTAAAATAGATAGTAAAAGGACAATTCATAAAATAAAGACCAAAGGTGGGACGCACTATATCACAACTAAAGAGATAAACCAGTGTTTTAAAGAATTTTATTCGAAGTTATACTCATCTGAGTCCACAAGTAATCCACAAGTAATCCACAAGTAATGGATACTTTTTTACATAAATGTAATCTCCCCAATCTCTCCAGAAGATCAAGCATCTCTTAATAAAGACATTTCTTTAGAGAAATTAAAGAACACAAATAAATACTTTGAAGAGCCGGAAAGCTCCCAGTCCTGACGGGCTGCCAATCGAACTATATAAAAAATTTAGCGATACCCTTACTCCATATTTGCTTAAAACTTTTCAACAGGCCTTAACAACTGGACTACCACAAACTTTTTCTGAGGCTATAATCACAGTAATTCCTAAAAAAGGTAAAAATCCTGAAGAAGTCGAAGCATATAGGCTTATCTTCCTTCTTAATGTCGATCAAAAAGTATTAACCAAGTCACTTGCCAGCAGACTCTGTAAATTAATTAATAAATTGGTTAACACAGATCAGATTGGATTCATTCCAGGAAAAAGCACTATACATAATATTAGACGACTATTTAATATAATTTATCACCCTAAGGCAGCCGTGACAATTTGATTGTAATCTCATTGGATGCCGAAAAGGCGTTCGACCAGGTGGAGTGGCATTATTTGTTTGCTGTCCTTGAAAAATGTAATATGGGAGATGAGTTTATAACTTGGATTAAAATTTTATACAGTAGTCCATCAGCAAGGGTTTTGACAAATAAAACAATTTCAGACCCTTTTTATCTTCAAAGAGGAACCAGACAGGGCTGTCCCCTCTCACCCCGTTTGTTTGCATTAACTGTAGAGCACCTTGCAGAAACCATTCGATCTAACCCTTGCATACATGGCTTCAATACTTCAAATACCATTAATAAAATATCACTGTATGCAGACGATATTTTGCTTTATATTACTCAACTACAGATGAGCCTTCCTGTCATGCTCAATACTATCACTACCTTTGGGAAGTTTTCTGGTTTTAAAGTTAATTTTGAAAAAAGTGAACTCATGCCCATTGGTTTGAAGGATTTGTCAGTAATACATTCTTCCCAGTTTATACTTTAAGTATCCACGGAAAAAATTGCTTACTTGGGAACTGTGGTTTAATAATTTAATTATAATTATTCTCTACTTTTCAAAGCTAATTTCAACCCCTTGTTGTCTAAGTTACAGAACTGTATACACTATTGGAGGACTCTCCCGATCTCCCTAATTGGCAGAATAGATGTGATAAAAATGATATTTCTTCCTCAAATATTATATTTATTTCGTAATATTCCAATATTATTGCCTAATTCTTTCTTTAAACACCTAGACTTGATTATTCTTCCATTTCTATGGAATTATAAGAGTCACAGAATCAAAAAAGTGCATCTTTGCAAACCCAAATATGAGGGGGGTTTGGCCCTTCCGGATTTTCGCCTCTACTACTGGGCAACTCATTTACAAGTTTTTTCTCTATGGTTGGAACGGTCGGCTATTGCCCCAGATTGGCTTCGGATAGAACGGGATTACTGCCATCCTTATGATCTTGGAGCAGTGCTACTCTCCCCAATGATATTAGACCAAACAGCAGTTAATAGTATTGTCACAAAGAATTAGTTATGTGTTTTGGAGACGGAAAAGAGAATATCTCAAGATAAAATCTCTCTCTCTCTTATTTCCAATTGCAAATAACCCATCATTTCCCCCTTCAAGGTTGGATACAACCTTTAATCAATGGAAGGAAATGGGTATATGCACAGTTAAGGATCTTTATCTTGATGGGGCTTTAGCTTCCTTTATGCAGTTACAACAGAAATATAACCTCCCACAAAAACATTTCTTTTCAGATTTTTACAAATAAGGAATTACTTGCGTACACATAATGTTTCCCTAGACTAGGTCCCGTCCTCAGTCATTGATGATTGTCTCACACAGTTCAGGGGAAACAAATGTCAGTTGTCTTTAATTCATGGAAAGTTACAAGCAGCTATTTCCCTCTCTTCAAAGTTGATCAGAGAGGAATGGGAGCGAGAGATGGGAACTGGAATCTCCGAGGAGATTTGGCAAAGTGGCTTGGAAGACATTGATAAACATCGGTCAACCCTAGATTATGTCTCATTCAATTTAAGGTACTACATAGATTACACTTCTCTAAAAAGAAATTACATAGGATTTTCTCCAATGTTTCTCCTATTTGTGTTAAGTGCCAATCAGAGGATGCCGATTTAGCTCATAGTTTTATTTTCTGTCATAAAATACAGGGATTCCGGTGTGAGGTTTTTAAAGTGCTTTCAGTTCTTGATGTAAACTTGGATCCAGATCCAGTGCTCATTATCTCAGGACATTCTGATTATACATATTCATTGAACAGCGCTCAACAGAAATTCCTTACGTATTGTTTGATAACAGCTAAGAAGCTGTTATTACTGTTCTGGAAAAAGGTTAATCCTCCTGCTGCCAAACTATGGCTTGAGGAACTGATATCTCTGCACTTGGAATGAACCAGATATCTTTTAAAAGGCAACACTGGACAATTTCACAACATTTGGGACCCTCTCTTCTGTTACCTCAAGATGACTTCTATTCCTTAAAGCAATGTAATTTAAGAGTTGTTTTGAATGTCACTGTGTTGTATATTATTGTATATTAACAGGCTGGGGGAAGGGGTGTTGTATGTTTTTTTTCTTTTTCTCCTTTCTTTCTGTTTTTGTGCATATCAGGAAATGAATCCTGGAATTTGTGATTATTGCAAGGTTATTTGATGATTGAATAAAAAACTTTTTTATCTATGCTTTGTAGATTAAGTTATAAATCATTTACAGGTGATTAGATAATGATGAACTAATCATTTACAAAACATCATTATACGTTTACAAATGATTAAGTAATATGCTAATGATTTACGAATCTGTCGTAAGTTATCTTTACAAAAATAGAATATCATGAAGTAATCAAACAGATCCTTAGTCAATGATTTATAAGTTACTAGTTAATATATTATTAATCAATTATACATTATTGAAATGTCAATCACTGAAATGTTTACCCTCCATTGAAGATCACATAATGAATAAATCATTTACAAATTTTTCTGCATTCCCTAATCTAAAGTGTAAACAGTTCATCTGGCACCTGTTTCAGAATGTTGGCACCTGTTTCAGAATGTTGAATGAATAAAACAGGGAAAAGACGAAATTTTAAAATAAAATAATGTATACATATAATTGAATAACATAGTCTATATATGAATGGGTGTTTGTCAACTGATTGCATACCATCAGAGTTTACAGTGTTGACAGCTTCGTAAAAAAAAATAGCCTAATGGAAGTGCTGTAGTTTTGCTGTATATAGCTGCTGAAATATGACAGACCGCACAAAAACAGCACTTTAATTTACTGCCATTTTTAAAGATAGTAATTGATTTCATGAATACAAGACTGTGAATAAAAAACAAGTGCCAAATGTAAGCCAGATTTGGCCCAGACCCTGTTACTATCTGGGAAGCAAAGCTAAATTCTATTGTAAATTTGTTAACTGACAGTAAGAATATTTAACCGAATCAAGCGGCTATTTTCGTTTGCCTAAGTTTTTTTTTAAAAAAGACATGCTAACATAAATTGTACGTCTTTGAGAGGAAAAATTAAACCCGACAGGTCACGGCGGCTAGGCCTTTAAGTCACATTTTATTATATTCTGAAATGAACAGGCCTACAGCGTAATGTTATAATGTTCCGACATTATTTCCCTCACTCCACAACAAATCCTTTAACTTTAACCGTACTCAGAACCGAACGAGGATGAATAAATAAATAAATAAATAAATAAATTTTGCCTAAACAATCCAAAACAAATTTAAAGCGAAACTGAAAGTAAAGTTGGGCTTATGTAGACTACCTCTCTCGCCACAAATACAAATGTTTCCATATCTGCAATGTATTTGAAACGAAAATATTATGCATTGGGTAAGCTTTGTACTTCATGCACGTCGACGGAAAATATGATGAACCAAAATGTGCCACGGGACCGGTGTTCACGCTGAACTGCACGTAACACACACTATTTAAATTGACTAGTGTAACTTTTGGGTGACTGTGTTTTATTTTTCAAATGAACAGGCTGCAGTGATAGTGCGCGATCAAACAGCTGAATAGCATATTCCGGCATTTTGGTCATAGTAAAGGCATAATTCGATACTGCAAAGTCCAAAGCAGTTTGAAGTGTCAAGAATATTAGCAAAGATTATTATAATTCGTTTAGACTAGAACACTGTTTAATTCTTATTTCGCTATGGAACCTGATCGCTTTTTTTTTGTTTGTTTGTTTGTTTGTTTGTTTTGCTAAGAACGAACCGAAACATTTTGCCTTTCGCCATGAATTTGACCACCCACACCCACCCACCCACTCCCCATCTCGTTCTTCTGAGTTTGAGATCTTCCCAGAGCACTAGCCTGCTTCAAAGACTAAAATCAAGGCGCCCACCACTAGTTTAAGTACTAAGTTTTTTTTCTCAATACCGCTACAATAGAGGCAGTACGTGCATTGCATTCACGCGTTTGCATTGCAGATTATACAGTTTTCTGTTGCTACGTGGGCGCTCAGTTTTTTTCTGACATTTAGCTAAAATATAAAGATTCAGCGCTTCACATAAGCAATTTGGTTGTCTCGACAACAAATGCTAGACTAAGACACACTTTTCTCATCTCCTCGAATGCAAAAAAACATTAGCCTTTATAAATACAGTGCTGTATTATAAATACAGAAAACATGTACTTTTTCAATCAATGCTTCTTTATTTACCTCAAGTCTGCAAACACGCTGAGATGCTTCAAACTGCGCGCTGCACTTCATTCACGAGAGAGGCGGGAGGATTAATACGGTTTGACTGACAGTTTAATGAGCCAATGGCGTCACGAGGTTTAGTGGCGGTGACGTCGCTTACTGACCCAGGATCAGTGATCCGTAGCAGTTATATTTCCGATTTGAGCTTAAAGTATAGAAAAATATATAGCTTTTAGCTTTTGTTGACGCTACCGCGCTACTTGATCAAAATAAGAGCTTAGCTACTGAAAAGCTATTTGATTCAGAAAACAGCGACGCTACCACCACGCTACTGAGAAATGTAGTTAAGCTAGTAGCGTCACTACTTGTAGCGACGCTACTGCCCAACACTGTATTTCCCCCCAGTGTGTATACCCACACAACCTGTAACCGGCAGGTTTGTAAAACATTTACAACTGATGAATAGTTTACACTTTAGATTAGGGGATGCAGAAAGATTTGTAAATCATTTATTCATGTGTTTACACAACAGGTTTTTAATATTTGTTGTGTGTACTGCAATGTAAGGGCTGACTGGTGAGAGTAAAGATGGCAATTTATATTTATAGATATATGACAGAAATCAAGTCAATATGTAATGTTGTTTGTGGAGTTGTTTAATCAGAGATTTAATGTCCTCATTTATTTAAGTTAATTTTATCTTTGGCTGTGGCTGATTCTTGTGTTTCTCTTTCCTTCAATGATTCTGCTTGTAAACAACAGGTGTTCATCATTATTGGTCAATCATGACATAATGATCTCCTTAACTCCAACACTGTGTCAATGCTACATGAACACTCTGTAGTGTGGAAACACATGAACACTGAGCAGGGTTTGTTTAACACTGGGAACTATTACATCAACTTTACCTGTTTCATTTACGTAAGACTGATGCATTTGAATCACATTAAGTTTAATTGATTTGTTTAAATTAAAACTACGTAATCTAAATGCATGGAAATTTTGTACATAATTGAATTAAGTTAAGGGCTGAAATATTTTTTTGAGTGTGTGATCTTCAGTGGAGGGTAAAACTGGTTCACATTATCACTAGATCCCACACACTCCACACAGAACACAAGTCTGTGCTAATGAGAGAAAGGGTTTACACGTTTATTCACTTGACAGCAAATAATTTATTATTTTTTAAAAAAAGAAAATAGTTTTAGAATAATTACATTTTTGTGCTTTTCAACATATCACTTATTAATCATTTATAAACACATAGTTAATCATTAACTAATTATGTGTAAATGAACTTGTAATTGAATTAACAAAACATACACAAATTGTTAGCATATCACTTATTAATCACTTGTCAATGATTATTTCATCATTAACTAATCACTTATAAATGACTTACAACTGAACATCATTATAAAGTGTTACCTGAAGCTTTTGGTTGCTTCAACGTAAGTTTAATGTTTATTGCTTTGTTCACTTGTTTGTTACTTTCATTGTCTTTGCAGACTTACATGAAGTCTACGACTACAATCATCATCAACCTTCCTATTTCAGTTTATCTACAGACTTTTAATGAACTATATCTCCTCTCAAACCGCAGCAACGACTTGATGGAATCTTTCAATTTATCACACACACACAAACTGGTTGAATATTTGAACATGTTTACGTAAGACATTCAATATATGGTGTTTGTGTTTTGTAAATATGTACGTAGTTTGAATACATTCTAAGATAAATATCACTCCTACTTGTTTATGTATTTGTTTATTAACAGACCTCCTTCACACAATATAAATTTAGATATATTACAAATATTGTCCTTTGTTTCAAGTGTCCTTTGCCATTGTTCAGGAAGCATTTCTAGAATTACATGCATTGTTGTATCTGGAAGCTTCTTGTTTCTTTGCAAGGTCATCCAACCAGAAATCTGAACAAAAAACTGTTTTTTGTTACATCAAACTGTATCTGACCTTTAGTTTGTTTTGCCACATACAACACACCCTTTGATCTCAATGTGTCCTGATATACAACAAATACACTTATATAAAACACAAATACACTAATAAATATAGTAATCTCTTGGAAAAATCTACATTTGCAGGCAGCAGGAGATTTTTTAAAATGTGTTCAAACCATCTAAAGTATTATGTGATGTCAGGGAATGTGTGATGACAAAATAAGGAAATAATTGTCTTAGTACATCTTGTACATCTATTTTACTGGATCTCCACAAGGCTGTAAACTGTCATCGATAAACTTATACAAATGAAGGACAAAGTTCTCAGGATAACTGTCATGTAGTTAAATACACAAATGATAGTTTTCTTATGCCTGCTATCAAGTTCAGAGTGTGTTGATAGTCATGCACTTCATGAGTTTATTAATGTGGTGCAATAGAGTGGAGTTGAAAGTACTAAGTTTAAAACTAAAGAGATGGTGATTAATTTTAGGAAAAATGTGAAGTGCAGCCTGTGTACATTCATGGCAAGACAGTTGATAGAGTGGAGAAGCACAAATATCTTGGAACTATTTTCGGTATTACCTAGGTTGGCTTAGAAGTATGAAGTGTATGACCAACCGCTAATCTTGATGCTATTTATTATTTATAGGTATTTATGAGTGATTGAATTTATTCAAAAGGCTGTTGTAATATATATTATTTATAATAAGTCTTATCTTATATAGTTTAATATGGTTATATTATTAAAAATGGGGCAACACAGCCAAAGTTGTCTTTTCAAAATACAGAGGCCATATCATATGAAACAGTAACAAATGCATGTGGAGTGAACATAAATTGCCTTTAAGGTGGGAGTAAAAGCTTTACTGGATGCTTTAATATGCCTTAAAAACACAAATAAATACATCAATAGAAAAAAAGTTATATTTATGTTAAAAGTTTTATTTGCCATCAGCAGGATGTTCAAAATGTGTTTAAAAGTTGTAATGTCATGTGATGCCTGGGAACATATGCAACAACATGCACAGATGAATTAATGTTTAAAATGGAATTAAAAAAAAAAAACTGACAAACTGTTGGGAAGAACTGGTTTGAGAAAAGACGTCAAACACTATCAAAACACTGTCAAGCTGAATTGAAGTGAATTTCTTATATTATTCAGCATAGGTCTAGTACAACAATAACAGATCCCACAGCAGTCTTTTTTTTTTTGTCCGTTTCAAGTGCCCTTCGCTATTGTTTGGAAAGCATTTCAAGAATCCTATACAAAGAGTTTCCTCAAGAGTTCCTCTACAAAGTCATCCAACCAGAGGTCTGAAAGAAATGGTTTTTTGTTACATCAAACTATATCTGACCTTTAGCTTGTTTTGCCACATACAACATACCCTTTGACCTCATGTGTCCTGATATACAACAAAGACTACACAAATAAGTAGCTGTCTTTATAATAAAAAACCCAACACAATCACAATTGCCTTTCAAAACTACATAAAACACAAGTACATTAATAAATGTATGAATCTATTGGCAAAATCTACATATGCGTGCAGCAGGAGGTTATAAAATGTGTTCAAACCATCTAAAATATCAAGATGTCAGGGAACGTGTGATGACAAAATAAAGAAAGAATTGTCTTAGTAGAAAAACACTTCGTGCATCTATTCTGCTGGATCTCCAGAAGGCTGTATACTGTCATCGATTAACTTAAATACAAATAAGGGACAAAGTTCTCAGGATAATCGTCGTTTAGTTAAATACACAAATTATGCAGTTTTCTTATCCCTGCTATCAAGTTCAAAGTGTGATGATAGTCACGCACTCCATGAGTTCATTAATGTGGTGCAATAGAGTGGAGTTAAAAGTAAATACCTCTAAAACTAAAGAGATGGTAATTGATATCACATATCACGTTTTATCGGTTTCACTTTCGGTTTTGAAATCGATCATGTTCAGCAAGTAGGGGAGAGGATGGAAGGGGGAGGGGCGGGGGAGATTAACTCGTTTGGGGGAATATGGCCTGCGATGCCCCCACTTGGTGCCAGCCCTGCTTCAGAGAGAGCTTAATATTTGTGTGTCTTCTGAGACGTGGATTTGCTTGCTTCGGATGAGCACACACACAAATCTTCTCATTGCGTGTGCAAGCTTGCGTCCTCTGGCTTTTTAAATGTTTAAACTGGCAAGGCTTAAATGAGTTTAGTCACACATATCAACGTGTGCTGTTCAGATCTCACCTGTGCACGCACGCTACCAGAACGATAATGGAATAAATGAATGCTCATATTCCAGCATACAGCATGTGCATTGAACTAGAGTGAATGGTTTGTCCACGTTTTTTTTTTTTTTTTTTTTTTTGTTTGTTTTTTATCACTGTTGTTGTAATGTACTGGGAAGCCAGAATGCGCATCCATCAACAGAAACATACATTAGCTGAACCCTGTTTGTTTTACATGTTATTTATAACAAACAATATTACAGATGTGTTGTCAGATTTAAGTTGAACCACGAAATTAGTAGTGGAGCTAATGTATTCTATTGTGGTGGATATTACTGAGGTGTCACCTAACAGGCATAGTGATAGGGTAATTGGAATTTTACAATTGAAATGTGTTGAAATTGTCTTAATGATTTCCTTCCAGAACAGGGTGACAGGTGGACATGACCATATTGCATGAAAATATGTCTCCGGTGTGTCAAGCATATAGTGTGTCCATTTATCTGACTCTGCTATACCCATTTTATAGTTTTTGTTGAGTTAAATGTGTTCTGTGAATAACGTTGTATTGGATTAATTGTATATTTTTAATTATGTTGAAGCTAAATATATTTTCACAGATTTGATTCCAGAAATTGTCTGTGGATATGTTGAGGTCCTGTTCCCATTTTGTGTTTGGTACAGAGCATGTTTTGTCTGCAGATAATATTATTTTGTATAGCTTACTTACTGATTTTGAAGATGAGCTGATCATCTGAATATTATCCAATAAGGATTGTGTGTGTATTTGTGTGTGTCCAATTTTAATTGTTATTGCACTCTTTATTTGTAGGTAATACAACATTTGATTTTTGTTTAAGTTATGAATTTTTGATTATTCTGTAAATGGTATAAAGGCATTATTCATGCAGAGGTGATGTAAATACAGGATACCCTTTTCCATCCAGGCTTTAATAACTAGTGGGAGTTTATTGATGATGAAGTCTGGATTATTCCATAGATTTTCACAAAGCTGTTAGTGTTGTTTGGATTGCAGTACTTAGAAATAGATTGCGTTTATTGATGGTGTTACTTATTCGTGGCATGTCTGATACTGGAATTTCCTTGCATGCTAATTGCTGAAGTTGTATCCATGGGTTTTGAAGGTGATTGTTATTAATCAAATTGGTTAAGTTATTGTAAGACTTTTCCTGCAATGACTCTCTGCTAGAGAACACTGTCTGCTCACTCTTGCAAAGAATGTCCCAGCCACTAGGAAGCACTGTTTGCTCCCTCCTGCAGTTTATGGCACCCCTGATAATTTTTGTTATCACTTCTTTATTTTTGTATCACCTTTATTTTATTCTATTTAAGTCTGGCAGTTTCATTGCGCTGTGTTCAGTCTTGAGCCTACCTTGTTTGAATTTTTCCTTTCTATTCTATTTTTGCCACCTTATTTTGTGTCTGGCTTCGTCTCATCCGCGTCCAGCTATGTTTATCTGTACAAAAGCTCGTCCGTTTGTAAATTTAATGGGCACTGTCTACGTGACCCGTGTCTGAAGCCTATGTACAAAAACATCAACAAAGTTGGCCGAGGCCTATTCAGCGAAGATCAGCTCTTGGTGCGAAAATAGTATAAAAGGAGTCTACATGAGATCTGTAACCAAAAGCTCGCATTTTCTCTCCAAATGTTTTAGGACAGCTGTTGTGAGATGCAGGAGCAACCGCTTTTTGCTCTCGTGGAAATTTATTGCGTTCTTTGCTTATCTCTTGCGAGAGGCAAGCACGCTCTGGTACCCGCACCTTTCATACGGCTGGGCTTGCGGGCTGTTACATGAGATCATCGCATTTATTGCCTGGTGAGATGCAGACTGCTCTCATACCCGCGGGGCTTGCCAGCTCTGCGCGTCCAGCTCTCGAGGGAGTTGAATGCGACCATCACATTCAGCGCTTATTTCTTGCGAGAGACTGGCGTGCTCTCATAACCGCTGCACGGAGCTTGCAGGCTGTGTGTGTGTGGTTGGGAGCAGCGCATCTAGCTCGTGAGGGAAGTGGATATGCTCGTCACAATACATTCGCAAAGACAGGAGGTGAGTCTTTTCTATACATGAAATTTGCTTGAGTATGTTCATTGGACATTAACAACACATTCGCAGCGGTGGCTCCGTTCCGCCCGATTCCCGGGGGAGTCTGGCATGTGGGCGGGGTGAGCTCCCGAGGGAGCTAAACATATGCCGTGCGTTGCGGTTGTGGTGTTAATTTTCTGCCAATACTTGAAAGTGTATGGACAGAAAATAAAAAGGGACCTCCCTAGTATAGCCATCTGAGGATGGTTATAGTCCTGCCATTATTATGTGATTTAGTGCAGCTATCTGAGGCTAGCTGTGTGTTAACTTGGCCCTTCCTGGAAAGCATAGCTGTCTAAGGATAGCAATGTGCTGGCTGGGGCTGTGCGAATGGTCGAGTGTGTCTGCCGGTTCCATGGTTGGTCATGGGTCTTCGCCACCCGCTGTCGGGTGGGGTTGCGTGTGCTGCACGGTACAGTGGTTCGCTGGTGGGCTGCGCATGTATGCGAAGATCAGCTCTTGAGGGAGTTACATGAGATCATCGCATTTATTGCCTGTTGTGAGATGCAGACGCGCTCTCATACCCGCTTCACGGGGCTTGCGGGCTGTGTGTGCGCGGTTTGCGCGGCTTGTCGATGGGCTGCGGCTCTGTGTGGTGGGTGCCTCTCCATCTGGCCCAGCATGGTGGGGGTTTGTGGCGTCGCCACTGGGGCACGCACGGCGATTGCGTCCGTTCGTTGGCGCAGCCCTAGTGCTAGTTAAGACCCTTGTTTGGTGTACTTAGTAGCAGCTTTCTGGAATCTGCTGGAACCTTACCTCCAGAATTATGCGCGGGAACGGACGGGTGAGTACGATCCTTTCTTATGTCTCTAGAATCTCTCCTAGAGCTGTCTATTAAGGATAGCCAGGTGTCAGCTTGGTGATCGCTCCCCTTTGTAAGGTTTTAATGGCGGTCTCTTTGAGTTAGCCAGATAAGTGCTGTCCCCCCTGCTTGGGATATAGGTAGACAGCCCATTCTTTATGGTCAGGTCAATCTTGGTTGGCTCCCCTTTTCTGTTAACTCTGTGGTTGCTCCCCTTCACAGGGTTTTTAAGCAGTGGTCTCCCTGTGCCCCTGCCTAGATGGTGTTATCTCTCCTGTTAGGGTTATAAGTAGATGACCCACTATGATGGCCTGGGCAGTTTCTCGAGAGGGTCTACCGAGCTAACTGGAGTCATGCGTGGGAACCACGGTGGGTGAGTACGATCCCTTATTATGTGTCTAACCATGCTGTATTTCTGGGACCTGTCTTGTGTGTTTCCACGCCGGAAGTGACGTCATAGGCTGTCGCCGGCCAACTTTGTTGATGTTTTTGTATGTAGGCTTCAGACACGGGTCACGCAGACGGCGTTCCTCATAGCGGCCCCTAGAGGACGCAGTGTCTCGTTCCCTTCTCAGGGAACCAAGGTTACGTACGTAACCTAAGACGTTTTGCTGCTTGGTATTGGAAATTGGTGTGTCTTACCATATTATTTTAATGTATTATCTTAATTATGAACACAATAGTTTGTAGTGCAAACTGTTTTACCGTTTACGGCACTTCAGTATTCTTCTCGTTATTTCTCTATGGCAGATTATGAACAGGAAGTCTAACACATTACCAGAAAACAGCTTACTTCCGCATTGAAAAATAAGCCCTTCTTAATGTTTTTGTTTTGTAAAGTTATTAATGCATTTTTGTTTGTGTTTGAAGACTGAGACCAAGTAAAGACTGTCTGTTTCTTGAGTAATCTGAGCCTCCTGGTTTACTACTTCTTCTGCAAGTGGGTTTTCTACAAACTGTCTTCCCCAGTACCAGAGGTAGAAAAGTTGTATCCTCTGACTGAGAGACCTAGGTTCAAGACCCACCTTGGAAACTTTTATTTTGCTCTGACAGTGAAGTTTCATCAAAACATATTAAAACACAGTTTCCAATCATTAATCAGGTATTACGAAACAAGGAAAAACGTTTTCAGAGACAGACCAGCTTTATTTTAAAAAATGCAAGAATAGCATACAAACAACACATCACATAAAAGAGTAACAAAATTGGACAAGCTTATCTTATAAAACATTAAACACGACTACACTGTACAAATGAAACAGAAATAACGTTAGCAGTTACTTTACTTTGATTAAGTTGTCACATATTAGATCTGTTACGTGGCGAGGGAGACATGAAGCGGGCAGATCCATCTGCATAACTTTATAAAAGGGTGACAGAGACATGGTCATAAAACAGGCAGGGTCAGACATCGGCAAACTGGTATGTAAGAGCAAGACAAAACAGTAATCGGTAAACGAGGCGAGGGTCGATCCATGGCGAACGTAATCCAAGGGGCTAGTCAAAAAGGGAGTAATTCGAAAAGACAGGCTAGAGATCCAAAGAACAGGCAGCGAAACAGACTAAACAATATAACAAGGCTAGAAAGGATAAACTGACTAGAAACACGACAGAACTAGGCTAAGGATAGACAAGGTGGCTCTGTAAAGTTGCTAAACACAATGCAATACTTGGCGAATGGCGAGGGGAAGTCCAAGGCTTATATAGAGTCTCTGATTGAATGCAGGTGATCAGCGCAATGGCTGATGGGGACCTCTGTGAAGTTGGCACCCCATAAAAAGAAATAATGACCAAAACTATGCCATTCGTTTGTGCTACGTTTGTGCTGATTTGTGCTGGTTTAGTGTTTAAGATATTAAACATTATTTTTTTGACCGTGTGACGTCACTTTCCACCCCATGTTGCCCAAATCGCTCCAAACCGGCGCAGTTCGTTTGTGCTCGATTTGTGGCCGTTTGTGCCGTTAAAATAAACACTGTATCTGTTTTCCTTCCCTAGATATAGCCAAAATATTTTCGGGGCTGTGACGTCACTCTCCACCCCAGTTCGTCTAAATCACACAAAACTGGTGTCATTCGTTTGTGCTCGATTTGTGCCGGTTTGTGCCGTTGAAATGAACGTCAAATATATTTCCCCTTTTTAATAATAACAAAATCAAATTTTAGGCAGTGACGTCACTCTCCACCCCATGTCGTCCAAATCTCTCCAAACCGGTGCCGTTCGTTTGTGCTCGATTTGTGCCCGTTTGTGCCGCTAAAATAAACATTGTATCTAATTCTCTTCCTTAGAAAAAACAAATACAATATGGGGCAGTGACGTCACTCTCCACCCCATGCCTTCCAAATCTCTCTAAACCGGTGCCGTTCGTTTGTGCTCGATTTGTGCCGTTAAAAGAAGTCATGTAACTATGACCGCTGCCTAAATATAACGAAAACAAAACTTTTTTTACAAACAGCGACGTCACTCTGCACCCCATGCAATGTAATTCATTCCAAAATGATGCCATTCGTTTGTGCTCAATTTGTGCCTGTTTGTGCTGTTAAAAGAAACCAACCATGACCTCTCTTTAAATATAACAAATATATCACTCTCCACCCCGTTTAGCGCCACTGCAGTTTAAAAAAAGTTAGTGTTCATGCTGCCTAAAAATTTAGTCAGCTCCAAGTTTGCAGTAACTTCATATTTCATATTAACTAAGTTTAAAATTCAAGGCACTTCAACAAAGAAAAATCGTATAATTTGGTTGTGTTGGATTTGTGCCATTAGAATATTAAACATTGATTCCGTTATTCGTTAATATTTTTAATGGCAAAGTGGCTGTATTTATTTTCGTTTCTTTAAGTTATTTTAGAAATATGTTTGGAACAATTTATGTTTGTTAAATTCTTTTTTTTTTTTTTTCTTTGCCGACCAAGCCGCCAGCAGCAGACAGTGAGCTGATCATATCTAGCCTTCTCAAAATCAACACGACTTGCCTAAAATAACATTTATAGGTATAAAACAATTAATGCATTTCACAATATTAATTTAAACATTCAACATATAAATGTGCGCTTTCAGGCGCGTTTTAATCCATGAGGAGTGTGGAAGCTACAGCGCGCAGACATGGAGGCGCCGGCAATAACGCTTGCGATTTTTTAATTAATATCTACGCCATCATTTTTGCTAATAAAGGTAAGAGTAATACATCATTCGGAACTGCAAAGAGTCTACTTTGATTTGTGTGCACTCACAACATCAACAAAACATTCCTTTACATTAAATTTAGATTTTTTTTCCAACATGCATTAAAATATATACAAATACGTACGAATATAGATTTACCTCGTTGATTAGCTACAGTAGTACCTATCAATTTCTTGTAGCCTTTTTCCAATGACCGGTAATTTGTCTTGCCATGCACACATTCACTAGTCTATAGCTTAAGCCTATTTTATCTACGAGCCCTTTTTCCACAGTCCGTTATGTCCTTTTTCGTTTTCTTATGCAGTGCGGTAAATGGTTTATAAGGGGGACAGAAAAACTTTATCATATTGGCTATTAAATGCAGTCATGCCATGCAATTACATTTAGGCTGCATGTTTCCTATAGATAATGGCATATTAAGTGCTTAAGTTTTCTCCCTTTAAATATCCAATTTAAGACGAATTTTAGTCACAACCAGGATTTCTGGCACAAATTGAGCACAAATAAACACGCCATTTTGTGTGGAGAGCGCTTTGAACTAGGCTATATAATTATATATATATATATATATATATATGTTAAAGTTATTGTTCATGCTGCCTTGAAATTTAAATTTAGTCAACTTTAAATGAAGTTAGTGAAAACTAACTTGAAAAAGTTAAAAGTGAAAAGACTACATTTTAAATTTTAAGACAGCACGAACACTAACTTTTTTTTTTTTTAACTCTGCAGTGGCGCTAAATGGAGTGGACAGTGAAATTTTCGTTATATTTAAAAAGAGGTCATATATGGTTACATGGTTTCTTTTAACGGCACAAACCGGCACAAATCGAGCACAAACGAACGGCACCGGTTTAGAGAGATTTGGAAGGCATGGGGTGGAGAGTGACGTCACTGCCCCATATTGTATTTGTTTTTTTCTAAGGAAGGGAATTAGATACAATGTTTATTTTAGCGGCACAAACGGGCACAAATCGAGCACAAACGAACGGCACCGGTTTGGAGTGATTTGGGCAACATGGGGTGGAGAGTGACGTCACTGCCTTAAATTGTTTTTGTTATTATTAAGAAGGGGAAACATATTTGACGTTCATTACAACGGCACAAACGGGCACAAATCGAGCACAAACGAATGGCACCTTTTGGAGCGATTTCGACGATATGGGGTGGAGAGTTATGTAACAGTCCCAAACAAATATTTTACCCATTATATTTAAGAAGGGCTCGGAGATACCAGGTTTGTTTTACCGGCACAAACGGGCACAAATCGAGCACAAACGAACGGCACCGGTTTGGAGCGATTTGGACGACATGGGGTGGAGAGTGACATCACCGCCTAAAATTGTTTTTGTTATTATTAAGAAGGGGAAACATATTTGACGTTCATTACAACGGCACAAACCGGCCCAAATCGAGCACAAACGAATGACACCAGTTTTGTGTGATTTAGACGAACTGGGGTGGAGAGTGACATCACCGCCTAAAATTGTTTTTGTTATTATTAAGAAGGGGAAACATATTTGACGTTCATTACAACGGCACAAACCGGCACAAATCGAGCACAAACGAATGACACCAGTTTTGTGTGATTTAGACGAACTGGGGTGGAGAGTGACGTCACAGCCCCGAAAATATTTTGGTTATATCTAGGGAAGGAAAACAGATACAGTGTTTATTTTAACGGCACAAACGGGCACAAATCGAGCACAAACGAACTGCGCCGGTTTGGAGCGATTTGGAAGGCATGGGGTGGAGAGTGACGTCACACGGTCAAAAAAATAATGTTTAATATCTTAAACACCAAACCAGCACAAACGTTCATTTTTGCGGCACAAATCAGCACAAACGTAGCACAAACGAATGGCATAGTTTTGGTCATTATTTCTTTTTATGGGGTGCCAACTTCACGGAGGTCTGATGGGGAACGTAGTCCGGGGTGTGGTGCAACAGTCAGTGTAATGTGAATGTCAATGGAGCGAGAGGGCGACATCAGGTGGTGAGTGGACCGAAGATTCATGACAAGATCAAATTGAAGTTGTTCGAATAAATTTATATTTTTCATCCCAGAGTTATTCTAAGATAATTCCAGATTTGAGCGCAGTGATTGAATAGCATTATACTGTAGATAACATTGGAGATGAATCGTAGTAATCATTGTGCATTAAGAAAAACAATAACATTAAAAATAAAATTAAAACAATGTGTGTGTGTGTGTGTGTGTGTATATATATATATATATATATCTTCTGAGTACTTCTCCAGCAGTAACATGTGCAGTCGTAGGCAGATTCAGTTGACTGTCACAACCCTGACAAGAATGGCTCGCTTACATGTTTCACGTTAAAATGGAAGATAAGATTACACATATGGTAGGGGATCGTCTAAGGTTAAATAGATTCTTTTATCTGATAATCTGCCCGTGGCTGCATGTTACTGCTGGAGAAGTACTTGGAATATACACCTTTTTAATTTTATTTTTTAATGTTATTGTTTTTATTATTGCGCAGTGTAGTGTTGTAATCATAATAAACACCTGTTGAACATCAGTTTTACTGCACTTTAATGTGATGTGGTGTTTGTATACTATTCTTCCTTTTTTTTTTTTTTAAATAAAAAGCTGGTCTGTCTCTGAAGTATTGTGCATATGCAGCTTGTGTGCTCCCATTTAAATCATGAAATGTGCGCCGGAATATTATGACAACATTTTTCACAAGAGACACAGGTAAGTAATTGCAGGTAAGTAACAGGTTTGTGAACTCGTGTAGAGAAACACAATCGGTCCGCTTCGTAGAGACGAGCCCGGACAGTGACTGTTGTGCGGTGTGTGCTTATAAAGAGCGTGGTTGATAAGGTGCAGGTGTGAGATAATTAGTACTCTGGTGAGAGGGATCGTTGGGTGTGACAGGTGTTCGAGCCTGGCCAATCCGTGACATTACCCCCCTCCCCACGGCCCGCTCCTGAGGGCTGAAACCTCCGGCGCCGAGGTGGTCTACCTCTACCTCGAGGTGCCGGATATTCTGGATGAGCTGCATGAAATTCAGAGAAGAGAGTGGGGTCTAAGATGTCGTCACGTGGAACCCATGATCTCTCCTCTGGTCCATAACCTTCCCAATCGACCAAGTACTCAAGGCGACCACCACGACGCCGGGACTGCAGAATTTCATTGACGGCGTATATCTATCCTTCCTCTAGCACCAAAGGAGGAGGGGGTTCTTCTTCTTGGCCAGGCTTTGTGGAAGGAAGCAGAGGTTCGTGACAGGGTTTTAGTAGTGACACATGGAACGTGGGATGAATCCTGTATTGTGGTGGGAGTTGTAGTCTGTATGTAACGGGATTGACCTGTTCCAGGATGGTAAAGGGGCCAATAAATCTGGGACTTAACTTCTTTGAGGGCAGGCGTAATCGGATGTCTCGAGTGGAGAGCCAGACTTTCTGACCTGGAGTGAAGTTTGGTCCTGGGATTCTTCTTCGGTCGGTTACGGCTTTGGACCTGTTCACTGCCCTCTGTAGATGGTGGTGAGCCGCGTCCCAGACTCTCTCGCTCTCCCGGAACCAGTGATCCACAGCGGGGACATCTGATGGTTCACCATTCCACGGGAAGAGAGGAGGCTGGAAACCTAAAACACATTGGAAAGGTGTAAGTCCCGTGGAAGGTTGCCGCAGTGAATTTTGGGCGTATTCAGCCCAACCCAGGAACTGGTTCCAAGAGTTCTGGTGACCGTGACAGAAGGTACGAAGGAACCGCCTCACCTCTTGAATTTTCCTCTCTGTCTGTCTGTTGGTCTGAGGATGGTATCCAGACGAGAGGCTGACGGTCACACCTGGGAGTTTAAAGAATGCCTTCCATACTCGGGAGATGAATTGAGGACCCCTATCTGATACGATGTCCTCAGGGAGTCCATAATAACGGAAGACGTGGTTGAAGAGGCATTCAGCTGTTTCTAGGGCTGTTGGTAATCCTCTGAGTGGTATCAACCGACAAAACTTAGAGAAACGATCAACTATAACCAGGATACAGGTGTTTTCATCAGATACTGGAAGATCTGTCATAAAATCTACTCCTAGGTGTGACCAGGGGCGGTTCAGTATGGGCAAGGGATGGAGCTTTCCAGCTGGAAGGTGACGTGGACTTTTTGACATGGCACACTCCTTACACCCCTGTACATACCTCCTCACATCTCTTGCCATGTCAGGCCACCAGAAGCGGTCGGCTAGCAGCGAGAGAGTGTTATTGGCCCCTGGATGCCCCGTGCCCAGGGAGATATGAGTAGTATGGATTAGATTTACCCATTGCGCAGCAGGGATGAACTTGCATCCTGGAGGGCAGCCCGGCGGAACCCTGGGTTCGGGAGTGGCGACGACTGGAGGTTCGGTCCAATCTATAAGACTGACGATTAGGTGGTTAGGAATGATAGAGGAAGGAGCCTCAGTATTGGTTCCACCTTCAGAAAGACGTGAAAGGGCATCTGCTCGAACGTTCTTTGATCCGGGACGGTAAGAGATGGAGAAATTGAACCTGGTGAAGAAGAGAGCCCATCTAGCTTGTCTGGGACATAGACGTTTGGCGTCACGTAGGTACTGTAAATTTTTATGATCTGTGATTACCTGGAATGGATGGTTGGCTCCCTCCAACCAGTGTCGCCACTCCTCTAGGGCAAGCTTGATGGCCAGTAACTCCCTGTTTCCGATGTCATAATTCCTTTCCGCCGGGCTGAGCTTCCTGGAGAAATAGGCACATGGATGGAGTCGTGGAGGATTTCCATGATGTTGGGAAAGGACAGCTCCGACTCCAGTGATGGATGCATCTACTTCCACAACAAAAGGTAAATTTGGGTCAGGATGAGTCAGGAGTGGGGCTTGAGTGAAGGCTTTCTTCAGCGTTTCAAACGATGTGGTGGCTTCAGTGGTCCAGTTGAGAGTTTTTGGATGTCCTTTCAGAAGATTAGTGAGGGGATTAGTAATTTGACTGTACGCTTTGATGAACCGACGGTAGAAGTTTGCAAACCCCAGGAATCTCTGCAGTTCTTTTATAGAGTTGGGTTTGGGCCAGGCAACAACAGCTTCTACCTTCCCCTCGTCCATGCGAACTCCGTGATGATCGATGATATAATCTAGGAACTGGACAGATTTCTGGTGGAATGAACATTTCTCAGCCTTCAGATATAGTTGATGCTCTCGCAATCTTTGGAGGACCTCCGCAACGTGATGGGGATGTTCAGCCTCACTATTCGAGTAGATCAGGATATCATCTATGTAGACGATGATGAAGTGGTGAAGGAATTCTCGGAGAACTTCATGAATGAAGTTTTGAAAGACAGAGGGGGCGTTTACTAATCCATAGGGCATTACCTGATACTCATAGTGACCAGTAGGGGTCACGAATGCCGTCTTCCATTCATCCCCTTTTCGGATTCTGATCAGGTTATATGCGCTGCGGAGGTCCAATTTGGTGAAGATTACGGCCAAACTGAGTTGTTTCAGGGCAGCTGGGACGAGAGGAAGGGGATATCGAAATTTAATGGTGTGGTGGTTGAGAACACGATAGTCGATACACGGACGTAGCCCTCCATTTTTTGGAGACAAAGAAGAAACTTGAAGCTGCAGGTGATGTTGATGGACGTATATACTTCTGACTCAGAGCCTCCCGGATGTACTCCTCCATGGCCTTACTCTCAGGAAGCGATAACGGGTAAATCCTTCCCTTGGGCAGCGAGGCATTTGGAACAAGGTCAATCGCGCAGTCCCATGGCCGATGAGGAGGTAGCTGGGAAGCTCTCTTGGGGCAAAATACATCCGCATAGTCAGAGTATAAGGCAGGAATTTCGACAGACTGGTTACTCACTGGACTTTCAACAGAAGTGACACAGACAGGTATGCTCTTCTTAACTGGTTGTGGCAAGTCTGGAAAGCAATCGAGGTTGCAATCCTCACCCCATCTTAATACTTCTCCTGTGCCCCAAGAGATGATGGGATTATGCTTCACCAGCCACGGGCACCCTAAGATGATGTCAACAGTGGCGCCCTCCAGAACCAGCAGCTGAATTTGCTCCTTGTGCAGTAATCCAAGTTGAAGTAGAATGAAGTCACATTGACGTTGTACTTGTTTCTGAGAGAGTAATTCCCCAGTTATGGAGTGAATCTGGTACTTGGTAGACGTGGCAAAAGTGCGGAGCTTGAGCTGGCGGCAGAGGGTTCCCGAGATGAAGTTACCAGCTGACCCGGACTCGATGAGGGCTGTGACTGTAACAGAATTCAAGACCGTAGTTACTATAACATTAGTGGTCAGTGGAAGCAATTTTTCCGTTTCAGACTGA